>NW_027592420.1:0-54740 GCF_964213995.1 Mustelus asterias
AATCCGGATAAATGCAAAGTGATGCATTTTGGAAGAAATAATGTAGGGAGGAGTTATACAATAAATGGCAGAGTCATCAGGAGTATCGAAACACGGAGGGACCTAGGTGTGCAAGTCCACAAATCCTTGAAGGTGGCAACACAGGTGGAGAAGGTGGTGAAGAAGGCATATGGTATGCTTGCCTTTATAGGACGGGGTATGGAGTATAAAAGCTGGAGTATGATTTTGCAGCTGTATAGAACGCTGGTTTGGCCACATTTGGAATACTGTGTCCAGTTCTGGTCGCCGCACTACCAGAAGGACGTGGAGGCGTTAGAGAGAGTGCAGAGAAGGTTTACCAGGATATTGCCTGGTATGGAGGGTCTTAGCTATGAGGAGAGATTGGGTAAAACTGGGGTTGTTCTCCCTGGAAAGACGGAGAATGAGGGGAGATCTAACAGAGGTGTACAAGATTATGAAGGGGATAGATAGGGTGAACGGTGGGAAGCTTTTTCCCAGATCAGAAGTGACGTTCACGAGGGGTCACGGGCTCAAGGTGAGAGGGGCGAAGTATAACTCAGATATTAGAGGGATGTTTTTTACACAGAGGGTGGTGGGGGCCTGGAATGCGCTGCCAAGTAGGGTGGTGGAGGCAGGCACGCTGACATAGTCACATGAGCAGCCTGGGAATGGAGGGATACAAATGATTGGTCTCGTTGGACCAAGGAGCGGGCACAGGCTTGGAGGGCCGAAGGGCCTGTTTCCTGTGCTGTACTGTTCTTTGTTCTCCCCCCTCCCCCCACCCACCCATCCTCCCTCTCACCCTTCCCCGCCTCTCCCCCACCCCCCCCACCTCCCCTCCACCCCACCCACCTCCCCTCCCCCCAACCACCCCCTGCCCCCCCCACCCACCCCCCTGCCCTCCCCACCCACCCCCCTGCCCCCCCCACCCACCCCCCCTGCCCCCCCCCACCCACCCCCCCTGCCCCCCCCACCCACCCCCCCCTGCCCCCCCCACCCACCCCCCCTGCCCCCCCCCACCCACCCCCCCTGCCCCCCCCCCACCCATCCCCCCCTGCCCCCCCACCCACCCCCCCCTGCCCCCCCTCCCCACCCCCCCTGCCCCCCCTCCCCCCCCCTGCCGCCCCTCCCCCCATCCACCCCCTTTCCCCTCCCTACCCACCCCCTCCGCCCCCACCCCACACCCCTCCCCCACCCACCTCCCCTCCCCCCCACCCCCCCCGACCCACCTCCCCTCCCCCCCACCCCACCTCCCCTCCCCCCCACCCCACCTCCCCTCCCCCCCACCTCCCCTCCCCCCACCCCACCTCCCCTCCCCCCACCTCCCCTCCACCCCACCTCCCCTCCACCCAACCCCACCTCCCCTCCACCCAACCCCCCCCAACCCCCTCCCCTCCACCCAACCCCACCTCCCCTCCACCCAACCCCCCCACCCCCCCTCCCCTCCCCCCTCCCCACCCCCCCAACCCACCCAACCCCCCACCCACCCACACCCCCACCCCCCCCACCCACCCACACCCCCCCCTGCCCCACCTACCCCCATCCACCCCCTTTCCCCTCCCCACCCACCTCCCCTCCCCCCCACCCACCTCCCCTCCCCCCGACCCACCTGCCCTCCCCCCCACCCCCCCACCACCCCTCCCCCCCACCCCACCTCCACCCAACCCCACCTCCCCTCCACCCAACCCCCCCACCCACCCACACCCCCACCCACCTCCCCCCCACCCAACCACTCCCCCTCCCCTCTCCACCCCCCTCCACCACCCCACCCACCCCACCCCCCATCCCCTTCCACCCCCCTCCCAACTCATCCCCCTTCCCCGCCCACCCATCCCCCCTCCCACCCCACCCATTCCCCCCCTCACACCCATCCCCCCTCCAACCCCACCCAACCCCCCCTCCATCCCCACCCAACCCCCACCTCCAACCCCACCCACCCAACCCCTTCCCCCACCCACCCACCCCCCTTCCCCCACCCACCCACCCCCCTTCCCCCACCCACCCACCTTCCCCCACCCACCCACCCCCCTCCCCCCACCCACCCACCCCCCCTCCCCCCACCACCTCCCCCCACCCCCCCCCACCCACCCCCCTCCCCACCCCCCACCCACCCCCCTCCCCCACCCCCCCAACCACCCCCCCACCCACCCACCCCCCTCTCCCACCCCCCCACCTACCACCCCCCACCCCCCCACCACCCCCCACCCCCCTCCCCCCTCCCCCCACCCCCCACCCCACCCGCCCATTTCCCCCACCCATCCCAACCCCCCTCCCCACTCACTCATCCCCCCTCTCCCCCATCCCCCCCTGACCCGCACCCCCCTCCCCCCCGCCCCCCCTCCCCCCCCCCCCGCCCCCCCCCGCCCCCCCTCCCCCCCCCCCGCCCCCCCTCCCCCCCCCCCCCCCCGCCCCCCCCTCCCCCCCCTCCCCCCCCCCCCCCCCGCCCCCCCCCTCCCCCCCCTCCCCCCCCCCCCCCCCCCCCCCGCCACCCCCTCCCCCCCCCCGCCCCCCCGCCCCCCCTCCCCCCCCCCCCCGCCCCCCCCTCCCCCCCCCCCCCCGCCCCCCCCCCCCCCGCCACCCCCCCCTCCCCCCCCCCCCCGCCACCCCCTCCCCCCCCCCCGCCACCCCCTCCCCCCCCCCCCGCCCCGCCCCCCCGCCCCCCCGCCCCCCCCCCCCCCCCCGCCCCCCCGCCCCCCCGCCCCCCCCCCCCCCCCCCCCCCCCCCCCCCCCCCCCCCCCGCCCCCCTCCCCCCCCCCCCCCCCCCCCGCCCCCCCCTCCCCCCCCCCCCCCCACCCCCCCCCTCCCCCCCCCCCCCGCCCCCCCCTCCCCCGCCCCCCCCCCCCCCCCCCCCCCCCCCCCCCCCCCTCCCCCCCCCCCCCCCCCGCCCCCCCCTCCCCCCCCCCCCCCGCCCCCCCCTCCCCCCCCCCCCCCCCCCCCGCCCCCCCCTCCCCCCCCCCCCCCCCCGCCCCCCCCTCCCCCCCCCCCCCCCCCGCCCCCCCCTCCCCCCCCCCCCCCCCCCCGCCCCCCCCTCCCCCCCCCCCCCCCCGCCCCCCCCTCCCCCCCCCCCCCCCCCGCCCCCCCCTCCCCCCCTCCCCCCCCCCCCCCCCCCCCCCCCCCCCCCCCCCCGCCCCCCCCCCCCGCCCCCCCTCCCCCCCCCCCCCCCCCGCCCCCCCCTCCCCCCCCCCCCCCCCCCCCCCCCCCTCCCCCCCCCCCCCCTCCCCCCCCCCCCCCCCCCTCCCCCCCCCCCCCCCCCCCTCCTCCCCCCCCCCCCCCCCCCCCCCCCCCCCCCCCCCCCTCCCCCCCCCCCCCCCCCCCCCCCCCCCGCCCCCCCCCCCCTCCCCGCCCCCCCCCCCCCCCGCCCCCCCCCCCCCCCCGCCCCCCCCCCCCCCGCCCCCCCCCCCCCCCTCCCCCCCCCCGCCCCCCCCCCCCCCCCGCCCCCCCCCCCCCCGCCCCCCCTCCCCCTCTCCCCCCGCCCCCCGCCCCGCTCCCCCCGCACCCCACCCCCCGCCCCCGCCCCCCCTCCCCCCCCCCGCCCCCCCTCCCCCCCCCGCCCCCACCCCCCCCTCCCCCCCCACCCCCCCCCCGCCCCCACACCCCCCCCCGCCCCCACCCCCCCTCCCCCCCCCACCCCCCCCGCCCCCACCCCCCCTCCCCCCCCCGCCCCCACCCCCCCCCCACCCCCCCCCGCCCCCACCCCCCCTCCCCCCCGCCCCCACCCCCCCTCCCCCCCCACCCCCCCCCGCCCCCACCCCCCCTCCCCCCCCGCCCCCACCCCCCCTCCCCCCCCCGCCCCCCCCCCCGCCCCCACACCCCCCCCCGCCCCCACCCCCCCTCCCCCCCCGCCCCCCCCCCGCCCCCACACCCCCCCCCGCCCCCACCCCCCCTCCCCCCCCGCCCCCACACCCCCCCCCGCCCCCACCCCCCCTCCCCCCCGCCCCCACACCCCCCCCCGCCCCCACCCCCCCTCCCCCCCCACCCCCCCCCGCCCCCACCCCCCCTCCCCCCCCGCCCCCACCCCCCCTCCCCCCCCGCCCCCACCCCCCCTCCCCCCCCCGCCCCCACCCCCCCTCCCCCCCCCGCCCCCACCCCCCCTCCCGCCCCCATCCCCCTCCCCTCCCCCCCCCCCCCTCCCCCCCCCCCTCCCCCCCCCCTCCCCCCCTCCTCCCCCCGCCCCCCCCCCCCCCTCCTCCCCCCCGCCCCCCCCCTCCCCCCCACCCATCAATCAATACCCCCCTCCCCCCACCCATCAATCAATACCCCCCTCCCCCCACCCATCAATCAATACCCCCCTCCCATCAATCAATACCCCCCTCCCCCCACCCATCAATCAATACCCCCCTCCCCCCACCCATCAATCAATACCCCCCTCCCCCCACCCATCAATCAATACCCCCCTCCCCCCACCCATCAATCAATACCCCCCTCCCCATCAATCAATACCCCCCTCCCCCCACCCATCAATAAATTCTACCCCCCCACCACCAATATCCCCCCCTCCCAGGGCTCCTACCCGGTTCCTGCGGGTCAGAGGTCACCCTCTCGGCTGTTCCATCGGGAAAGCGGTTGGTTGGGTGTTTCTCCCGGGCGGCGGCGGCCCGGGGTAGTGACATTGACCGGGGGATGGTCAGCAGGCCGGGATTGTTGGGGAATAGCGGGGCTCCGGGTGGCGGCAATTGGCTCGGCCTCTCTCTCCGCGGCTTCCCGGCGGCCGCAGCGGCCGTTGCTAGCCGGGCTCGGAAGCAGCGCGCTGATTGGCTGTGGCGGGGCGGCCAATGGGAGTTGGGCTTGCTGCGGGGCGGCGGCTGTCGTGCCTCACCTGGAGCGAGCGATGGCGGCGGAGAGAGAGGCGGCAGCAGGTAGGAGAGTGAGTGAGGGGAGGGAGAGAAAGAACAGGGTGAGAGTGTGAGGGAGGAGAGAGAGGAGGAAGAAAGAGGGAGGAAAAAAGATAGGGAGTGAGAAGAAGGGATGAGGGAGGAAGAGATCAAAAAAGATAGGGAGAGTGTGAGGAAGGAGAGAGAGAAGACGGGGTGAGGGAGGGTGGCGAGGAGCTGAGGATAGGGAGGGGTTGAGAGAGAGGGAAGGGGAAAGGGCGATTGGAGAGGGTGGGGGAGAAGGGTGTGAGAGAGTGAGGAGGGGGAACAATGTGAGGGAGGGGAACAATGTGAGGGAGGGTTGGGAACAATGTGAGGGAGGGTTGGGGAACAATGTGAGGGAGGGTTGGGAACAATGTGAGGGAGGGTTGGGGAACAATGTGAGGGAGGGTTGGGGAACAATGTGAGGGAGGGTTGGGGAACAATGTGAGGGAGGGTTGGGGAACAATGTGAGGGAGGGAGGGAGGGAGGGTTGGGGAACAATGTGAGGGAGGGAGGGAGGGTTGGGGAACAATGTGAGGGAGGGAGGGAGGGTTGGGGGACAATGTGAGGGAGGGTGGGGGGAGAAGGGTGTGAGGGAGCGTTGGGGGACAATGTGAGGGAGGGTTGGGGGGCAGTGATCCAATATTTAAAAGGACATTGGAACTGAGCAGGGGAGAGACTCAGTAGATTTGCTGCCAGGATCTGTGTTAAAAATGCTCTGAATCTTAACAATTTCCCTGCTGTTACGAGTAAGTGTAGATATGCTACATCACCAGTAGTTGGGTCTCCTTTATGTCTGCTCTGGGTTGATCCGAAATGGCTGTTGCCGTCTGATTTGATCGAAAACAGGCAGCTTTCATTGCTGCTGCAGTGATGTTGCTCTCACTGCGAGGTTACCAGCATATTTCCGTAAAGTCAAGGCATAAAAGAATTCCAGTTCAAGTCACTTGCTGGTTTAAGGGAATAGTTATTAAATTGTTCAGTAAAAGAATTCATTCTTAATCTCAAACTGGGAGCAAGTAATTTCATTCTGTGATGAACCATGTATATTTTCTCTGATGCCTGAACTTTGAGTTGGAATGTCAAATTACTGGCATACTTTTCAGTGTATTAAAGATGCAAGGGACCCTAGTGAGGTTAATAAGAAATTCTGCTTGAGAAAATGCCCTCCATTTTAGCTAGCTGTCCAAGCTGGTTTGATAAATTCTTAAATCTGTGGCTTACTCCTGGCAATTCCAGGTAAAGCTTCTCAGTGTCAAATTAAAACTTGTGTAACCTTTCTTTCCTTAATGTTCACGGACACTGGCCCAAACATCAACCATGCCTTTACTGAGCTGTGTGAATGTGTAGCGTTACAACCAAATGAAATCTCAGTTGTATGAATGCAACTTTACATTATAACATTTTCTCCAGGGAATGATATAAAGCATAGACTTAAAACTCTCTCTGGAGTGCTTAACTTCACAACGTGATTTTCAAAATGCGAAGACAACTGTGTGAAGAAGTGAGGGATTTAGTTCTCCTGCAGGTTCTCCTCCAAGCCCCACACACCATCCTGTCTCGGAGCGTAATTGCCATTCATATACAGTCGTGGGGTCAAAATCCTGGCACTCCCTCCCCAAGTGGCACAGTGGTTAGCATTGCTGCCTCTCAGCGGCAGGGACCCGGATTTGATTCCCGGCTTTGGGTCACTGTCTGTGCGGAGTCTGCACGTTCTCCCCGTGTCTGTGTGGGGTTCCTCCGGGTGCTCCGGTTTCCTCCCATAGACCGAAAGACATGCTGGTTAGGTGCATTGGTCATGCTTAATTCTCCCTCAGTGTACCCAAACAGGCACCAGAGTGTGACGACTAGGGGATTTTCACAGTAACTTCATTGCAGTGTTAATGTAAGCCTACTTGTCACACTAATAATAAGCTTTTTTTAAACTTTTAAACTAAACTAACATCGCCGTGGGTCTGCCCAAGCCACACAGGCTGCAGCAGTTGAAGAAGGTGGCCCTCGAGGGCATCCAGATGTGGGCAATGAAAGCTGACATTGCCAACAAAATCCATATCACACAAATGATTTTTTTAAAAAAAGCTAGTTTATTTATTTGTCACGAGTAAAGCTTACATTAACACTAATGAAGTTACTTTGAAATTCCCCTAGCCGTCACATGCCGGCGCCTGTTTGGGTCAATGCACCTAACCAACTAAAAATAAAAATACAATTTTGGTTGATTGTATTTGGCACACCACACAGATGCTGTGATCATCACTTCTAAGGGTAATTGGAGGGTGAGGTATCAGCTCTCAATTTGTTTTTTTTTACTAGTTTCGACTGCAGCCACATTTACTCTTCCTGCAAATTCAATAGATTTACATTTCCCACTGCAGTATCTTTTCTGTCTCGTATAATATTGCACTAGATGCGGAAAAGTCCAACTTTCTATGGCTGTCCCTCATAACTTGGACATTCATGCATCTCTCCGCACTGCTCCAAACCTTGAACTTCTCCTTTGTCTTACCGATCAGAAAATGAAACGGTTCTCAGAAGTATAGTTGATCAAAGCTCTTACTAATTCCTCCGACTTATGGAAATTGAACACTAATGATAGTGTTTACATTTAATAACATGGAGCAATAGAAGCAAGCCATTTCAGGCAAGCTGCTTTGCATTTGCTGCGGATTGAAATAAGAATGTATTCCAGGAATATGATGCTTGAAGGATCTATTGTAAATGGTGGACGTTAAACTTTGCACATTGCAGTGGAAATTAATGGTCCAGTAGGGCAGATAAGAAGGGTGTAAGTCGTATTTAAGAGACTCAAAGTAGGAAGAAGGAAACCGGGCAAACACAAAATGAAATAAATATTGTCAGAAGGAATTGAAAGCAAAATTGTCGAGGGCATTTTAGATAAGATGCATTATTTTTCATCCTATTTGCCATTAGTAGTTACTGAGGATACAGAGCACAGAAACAGATCATACAGTCCACCGAGTCTATGCTGGTGTTTATATCTTTGTGAGTCTTCTCCCATTTTATCCATCTTATCTCCGCCTTTCAGCAAACCTTTTTATTCCCATGCCAAGTAAATGAGAGAGAATGTATAACACAGGAACAGCCAGTTAGCCCAATAGGGACTTTAAAAGAGCGACAAGTTAGTGATTACAGAGAGGGAAATATAATGGTCATTTTAAAATCACAAAGATACCAGTTTGAGTTGGGAATTCAACTGCGTTTTGTCTTCGTGCTCCGAGGTCTCAGACTGTGCTGTCGAACAGTGCACTTAAGTAGCTGTGTGCTGAAGAGTTTTTCTTCTCGAGTGTGGATCACTTGTGGATTTAGGGCCTAGCTTTCGGAGTCTAGCAATTCTTGGGAAATAAATTACCGCAATGTGAGAGTCATTAGCAACCCCTACATTTATGGCCAGTCCCTGGTTCTTCTCGAGAAAGTGGTGCCGTCCCTGTGGTGTAAGTGTACCCGCGGTGCAATTTGGCAGGGAGTTTCAGGGTTATGACACAGTAATGATGACACGATGTTTCAGGTTGGTGTGGTGTGTGGCTTGGAGGGAAGTAGCGGTGTCCTCATGTGCCCATTGCCCTCACATTTATAGATGGTGGAGGTTGCAGGTTTCGGATGTTTACAAGTTTATTTATTAATGTCACAAGTAGGCTTACATTAACACTGCATTGAAGTTACTGTGAAAATCTCCTAGTGCTAGTGAAGAAGCCTTGCTGAGTTGCTGCAGTGCATCTTGTGATCTTTTGACCAGCTTCATCCTGGATGGTGTCGAGCTTCATGCGTGCTGCTGCAGCTGCAGGCATGGGAATCAGTCGGCAAGTGAAGCTTATTTCACTTAACCTGGACCCTGGAATGTGTGTGAGGATAAAGCTTGGTTTTGTACGTCACCTCTTGCTAACACCATCCACTGATGTTTGAGTGATCTTCTGAGGACTGCTTTGGCCTTCTCTCTCCATGTGAGCCACTGCCTACAGGGGATGGGCACAGAAAATATTGGCCAGACGTGAGTGTAAAAAGTGGGTATTTAAATGTAAGGATAGTGTCAGATATAAATGATACTGACCTCGCAAAAAGCTAAAACGTTTTGCTGTATTAGTACGTGCACGGCCAAGGAGAAAACTGCCATATGTCAAAAACACCACGACTGATCATTGCAGATGGTTCCAAACCAGAAAATGCCAGGAACACTTGATCGGTCGGGCAGCAACTGTGGAGGAGAACAAAGAAGAAAATTACAGCATAGGAACAGGCCCTTCGGCCCTCCAAGCCTGCACCGACCACGCTGCCCGACTGAACTAAAACCTCAAAAAAGCAGTTAGCATTTCTGAAATGGTTAGCTCTGTTCCTCCTCCACTGGCGCTGCCTGACCTGCCGAGTGTTTCTCGCATTTGATTTGATTTTTATTCATCTCCAGCATTTTGCTATTGGTTCCAAACCAGCAAAAAAAAAACCAAGTTAATTGTTTTCCATGTTGGCGATTCTATTAACTTTGCCTTTCGGAAAGCATTTGTTGGGGTGGGTTTGTGAGGGATTTCTGGCTGAGTTGGAAGTCCTTGAATTAAAATAGAGCAGGTTCAATGACCTGGTTTCAATGACTCGACAAGGAAAACAACAAAGGGAATGGCCCCCAGTAATCATTCTGATTGGATTGCTGTGACCGTGAGCACTGAACTGGTCCAGAGTTCAGTCCCGGGATCTCTCCTGTTTTGATTCTACTTTTGAAATAGCTTTGTGAAGCAGTGGAATGCAGTATTGGGAAGCAATTGTGCGGGGAAGTAAGCAGTTCAGAACAAAGGAATAACATTTGACCTACCAGCGAGTGGTTTGATGAATTGTGGATGGTGTTTAATATTGAGAAATGCAACTGTATGTAATACAACCACAAAGTAACGGGTATCATTAAATGACGAAGCCAATATGAGTATTGGAAGTGTGACGGTGCATGGCAAACAGAATTGAAATGGACTGTATAGTCCTAGGCTATGTGCATCAAGCTAAGAGCATGCCAAGTCCTGTTAATTAGCCATCATCCCTACTTAAAAGGATTCAGAGGAGAATTAAGATGTTTTCAGTTTTACCTCACGGATCAATGAGATTTAATTACATTAGAAAAATGGTAAAAGGGGAGCTGTGCAAAAAGCATGCGGGGTAAGGAAGGCCATATCTGAATCATACTGATTACAGCCCATTGCGTTGTACTAGCTGTCTACACGAGCTACTCAGCTAGTTCCTTCCTTGCCGTTCCCCTGTCTCCCTGCAAATATTTTCTCTTCAGATAATTATCCAATTCTCTTTTGAAAGGCATGACGGAATCTGCCTCCACCGCATTCTCAGGCACTGAATTCCACATCTAAACCACTTGGTGCATCATAAGAATTTTTCTCATCTCACCATTGCTTTTTGTGCCAATCGCCTTAAATCAGTTTTCTCTGATTCTTGTTGCTGCCGCTAGTGGGAACAGTTTCTTCCAGATCTGTCCAGATCCTTCATTGATTTGAACACCTCCATCAAATCTCCAAGGAGAACAGTGCCTGCTTTTTAAAGATTTATTTATGGAATGTGGGTGGCTGGGTCAGCAATTATTGCCCATTCCCAAATTGCCCCCGAGAAGGTGGTGAGCTGCCTTCTTGAATCGCTGCCGTCCCTGTGGTGTAGGTACACCCACCGTGCTGTTAGGGAGGGAATTCCAGGATTTTGATGCAGTGACAGTGTAGGAATGATATATTTCCAAGTCAGGATGGTGAGTGGCATCCCCATGTCTCTGCTGCTCGCTTCCTTGTAGATGGTATTGGAGGAGCTGCATTCACCCAAACCTCTTCTGAAGATGTCCCTGGAACCATTCTTGCAAACCTTTTCACCCTCAAATGCCTTCTGCTGGTTGAGGGAAGATTCTGCCTGAAGATAGTGTGTGTTGGGATGTTTGCACTGGTGGCATTGTAATTGAACGTGGTGGTGGTTGCCCCCCCCCCCATCTGATCCCAGATCCACTGTCAAATAGTCTCCTAACATTGACAGATTCGGGGACTTCCAAATGTAAGTGGAATGAATTGTGTCAATAGGAAAGTTAGGGATAGTGTAAAGTATTGAAAAGACTTATCAGGAAGAGGAATTTTTTCTTTATTCCTTCAAGGGATGTGGGGCTTCACTGGCTCGGCCAGCATTTATCGTTCATCCCTAGTTACCCTTGAGTAAATGGTGGCGAGCTGCCTTCTTGAACTACTGCGGTCGCTGTGGTGTAGGTACACCCACAGTGCCGTTTGGAAGGAATTCCAAGATTTTGACCCAGTGACAATGAACAAAGGGTGATACATTTCGAAGTCAGGATGGTGTGTGGCTTGGAGGAGAGCTTCCAGGTGGTGGTTTTTCCATGTATCTGCTGCTCTTGTCCTAGGTGGGGGTGGTCGTTGATTTGGAAGATGCCCTCTAAGGAGCTTTGGAGAAATTTGAAATGGAACATGAGGTTTTTTTAAAAACCCGGGTATTTTGGGTCCATATTTCTTTGCGTATTCTTTGCTATTAGTAGAATTACTTGGCTTCACAGCACAGAAGTGGCAGGTTCACATGTACATCTGTTTGATAAATTCCATTTTATGATCGCCAGCATGATGAATGATTTTGTTGAAGTTCTTAACAATACAATTGGAATTAAATTTAGCCCAGCTGAGAAGGATGTGGATTTGTGAAGAGGACTGGTTTTTGTGTGAGGGACACTGTTAGCAGCGGAGTTGTGTGTGTGCTGATTGCTCTATCTGTGCTCCTGTTTGCCGGCAGTGTGATTTGCACAAATTAATCATCGGAGCATGCTGTTTCTCCGTGAGCCGCTGGTGAAATTACTTATCCGTCATGGTTTCTGATTTTGGAAGCACCACTGATTCATTTGTCCCACACTCCTGTTAACCTGCGGCGCTCCGAAATGTCGTTGGTTCGGACGTTTCCAGCCAGTCTTTGCGCCAACCTCCCCAGCCAGCAGAAAGAAGAATCCAATGGGGGATTAAAAGTTATTTTGCCGTGAAGAAAACATTTGGAAAATTACGCAGACCGGAACTACCTTCGAGTGTTAGCTGTGCTCAGTGGGAATGTGCTCACCTCAGCTGGGCGGATGGCAGATTCAAACCTCACTGCAGCAACTTGGGATTACAATCTTTGATCGTCGCTTCAGTGTGGCTCCGAAATAGTGTTCAGCTGCATGGGGACTAAAACAGATTACCTGTTAAATTGTGTCCAGTGGGACCTTGCTGTGCTTAAATTGTCTACTGCCTACCCTCCAGAAAACAATGACAATCCTGGCTCGGAAACGATTTTGAGGATGTGAAAGGCTCTATCTAAATGCACACCTTTTCCGTGAAGTATAAAAACAGAGAGAGAGAACTGGAAGGGAAGGGTGAAAGGAAAATTGATGTTTTGAGAGTTTCACTCCTTTGGGTTACAATTTGGCCTCTCGTGAGATGTCAGGAACTTTGTTGCTGAGTTTCTAAAAGTGCTGAGAACTTTCAAAACTGACCAGCTTGCAGAAGAGATGTATTTTAATTGTGTAACTGTTAAAAATATTCAAAGTTGTGAAGAATTGAAGTAGGTTGAGTTAAACTATGTGGCATTTCTTGAACTTATCAGAAATGCAACAGCTTAAAACCAATATTTGGAATTCTAAATTATTGGGATTTAGAATAGAATCATAGAATCGCTACAGTGCAGAAGAGGCTATTCAGCCCATCGAACCTGCACTGAATCTGACAGAGTACTGTACCCAGGCCCTTTCCCCTGCCCTATCTCTGTAACCCCACACATTTAGCATGGCTAATCCACCTTTGGACTGTGGTAGGAATGTTACCCGCAGATCCGACCAAAGAACACGCCCGTCAACTCAACAGACTGATCAAGACCTTTGATCCGGACCTTCAGCGCACCCTCCATGCTCTCATCCCATGTACTCCCCGCGTTGGAGATCTCTACTGCCTCCCGAAGATACACAAGGCAAACACACCCGGCCGTCCCGTCGTATCGGGCAATGGGACCTGTGCGAGAACCTCTCCGACTACGTCGAGGGCATCCTGAAACCCATTGTACAAAGAACCCCCAGCTTTTGTCGCGACACTACGGACTTCCTACAGAAACTCAGCACACATGGAGCAGTTGAACCAGGAGCACTCCTCGTCACAATGGATGTCTTGGCACTCTACACCAGCATCCCCCACGATGATGGCATTGCTGCAACTGCCTCAGTACTCAACGCTGACAACTGCCAGTTTCCAGATGCAATTTTACAACTCATCCACTTCATCCTGGACCACAATGTCTTCACCTTCAACAACCAGTTCTTCATCCAGACGCATGGAACAGCCATGGGGACCAAATTTGCACCTCAATATGCCAACATCTTCGTGCTCAGGTTCGAACAAGACCTCTTCACCGCACAGGACCTTCAACCGACGCTATACACTAGATACATCGATGACATTTTCTTCCTTTGGACTCATGGTGAACAATCACTGAAACAACTATATAATATCAACAAGTTCCATCACACCATCAGACTCACCATGGACTACTCTCCGGAATCGGTTGCATTCTTGGACACACGCATCTCCATTAAGGACAGTCACCTCAGCACCTCACTGTACCGCAAGCCCATGGCTAACCTCACAATACTCCAGTTCTCCAGCTTCCACCCTAAACACGTTAAAGAAGCCACCCCTACGGACAAGCCCTCCGTATACACAGGATCTGCTCAGATTAGGAGGATTGCAACAGACACCTCCAGACGCTGAAAGATGCCCTCATAAGAACAGGATATGGCGCTTGACTTATCGATCGACAGTTCCGACGCGCCACAGCGAAAAACCGCACCGACCACCTCGGAAGACAAACACGGGACATGGTGGACAGAGTACCCTTCGTCGTCCAGTACTTCCCCGGAGCGGAGAAACTGTGACATCTACGGAGCCTTCAACATGTCATTGATGAAGATGAACATCTCGCCAAGGCCATCCCCACACCCCCACTTCTTGCCTTCAAACAACCGCACAACCTCAAACAGACCATTGTCCGCAGCAAACTACCCAGCCTTCAGGAGAACGGTGACCACGGCACCACACAACCCTGCCACAGCAACCTCTGCAAGACGTGTCGGATCATCGACACTGATGCTATCATCTCGCGTGAGAACACCATCCATCAGGTACACGGTACATCCTCTTGCAACTTGGCCAATGTTGTCGATCTGATACGCTGCAGGAAAGGATGTCCCGAGGCATGGTACATTGGGGAGACCATGCAGACGCTACGACAACAGATGAATGAACACAGCTCGACAATCACCAGGCAAAACTGTTCTCTTCCTGTGGGGGAGCACTTAAGCGGCCACGGGCATTTGGCCTCTGATCTTCGGGTAAGCGTTCTCCAAGACGGCCTTCAGGACACACGACAACGCAGAATCGCTGAGCAGAGACTGATAGCCAAGTTCCGCACACATGAGGACGGCCTCAACCGGGATCTTGGATTCATGTCACACTATCTGTAACCCCCACGACTTGCCTGGGCTTGCAAAATCTCACTAACTGTCCTGTCTGGAGACAATACACATCTCTTTAACGCTCTCTCCACTCACGTTGTCTGTACCATTAAGACTTGATTGCCTGTAAAGACTCGCATTCCAACGATTATTTTGTAAATTGAGTTTGAGTCTTTATATGCCCTGTTTGTGAACAGAACTCCCACTCACTTGACGAAGGGGCAGCGCTCCGAAAGTTAGTGGCCTTTGCTACCAAATAAACCTGTTGGTCTTTAACCTGGTGTTGTGAGACTTCTTACTGTGGGAGGAAACCAGAGCACCCGGAGAAAACCCATGCAGACACGGGGAGAACGTACAAACTGTACACAGTCACTAAGGCTGGAATTAAACCCGGGTCCCTGCAGCTGTGAGGCAGCAGTGCTAACCACGATGCCACCAAGGCATCCTTTCTACCCAACTGTTCTTATTAACATATATCGGGACTCTTAGTTACTCTGAGCTTTATCTTGTACAACAGTTACACTGTGTGAAGTTTTGCAAGTGCAGATTATGAGGGTGTGCCATCAGACTGATGTGGAGAATGGGTTCAACCACATCATGGTGGAAGAAATACAAACACGTTTACAGGAAGCATTGTCACCAGAAACCTTAAAAACATAGAATTCACGTGAGCTGGCCATTTCACTGAAGCATTCTCCCATAACTGAATTATGAAGCATTTGAGGAACTAGCATTTCTGTTTTGGTTGCAATTTATTCACGAGTGAAAACAAAAATGTTTTTCCCTTTATTATTTTCAATTTCATTCAACTAGCCATTGACTCTGCTCAGAACTGATATCCTTCAGGTATACGCACAAACTTTCAATTCAACTACTGTGCTTTCAAATGTTTCGAGAAATGTCTCCCATTTCTTTCAGCTGCTGAGAAGGTGATATCTGAAGTAGATTGTAAAACCTTCCCTTATATCACTAGGGCGGCTCCACATGTAAAATAAAACAAGTATTTTGTAAACTTGCCAGTGGAGGATTGGGCAAAGGTTCAGGGATTTTATAGAATCCCTACAGTGCAGAAAGAGGCCACTCGGCCCATTGAGTCCACACCGACAACAATCCCACCTAGGCCCTATCCCCCCATATTTACCTCACTAATCCCTCTGACCTACGCATTTCAGGACACCAAGGGGGAATTAGCATGGCCAATGCACCTAACCTGCACATCTTTGGAGTGTGGGGGGAAACCGGAGCACCCGGAGGAAACCCACGCAGACACTGGGAGAACGTGCAAACTCCACACAGACAGTGACCCAAGCTGGGAATCAAACCCGGGTCCCTGGCACTGTGAGGCAGCAGTGCTAACCATTGTGCCACCGTGCCGCCCTCTTCAAGAGTTTCTTCCACAATGCCCGAGTATATATATCATCTTTGTTAATTTTAATCAGAATTTCGTAATTTTTAAACATTTACAAAAAAATTAATTTGAAAGTATGAGCAGTAAAGTCCAAATGTTATCAACAATAACCGGACATTCTCTCTTCCACCTTCATCAGGATAAAAATACAAAAGTCTGAGATCATGTACCAACAGGAACAGCTTCTTCCCTGCTGCCTTCAGACTTTTGAATGGACCTACCTTTTATTAAGCTGATCTTTCTCTACACCCTAGCTATGACTGTAACACTACACTCTGCATCCTCTCCTTTCCTTCTCCCCTGTGTACTCTATAAACAGTATGTTTTGTCAGTACAACGCACAAGAAACAATCCTTTTCACTGTATCCCAATACAATGCAGGGATCGGTGTTGGGTCCATTGTTGTTTGTCATCTATATCAATGATCTGGATGATAATGTGGTAAATTGGATCAGCAAATTTGCTGATGATACAAAGATTGGAGGTGTGGTGGACAGTGAGGAAGGTTTTCAAAGCTTGCAGAGGGATTTGGACCCAGCTAGAAAAATGGGCTGAAAAATGGCAAATGGAATTTAACGCAGACAAGTGTGAGATATTGCACTTTGGAAGGACAAACCAAAGTAGAACGTACAGGGTAAATGGTAGGACTCTGAAGAGTGCAGTTGAACAGAGGGATCTGGGAATACAGGTACAGAATTCTCTAAAAGTGACGTCACAGGTGGATAGGGTCGTAAAGAGTGCCTTTGGTACATTGGCCTTTATAAATCGGAGTATCGAGTATAAAAGTTGGAGTGTTATGGTAAGGTTATATAAGGCATTGGTGAGGCCAAATTTAGAGTATTGTGTACAGTTTTGGTCACCTAGTTACAGGAAGGATGTAAATAAGGTTGAATGAGTGCAGAGAAGGTTCACAAGGATGTTGCCAGGACTTGAGAAGCTGAGTTACAGAGAGAGATTGAATAGGTTGGGACTTTATTCCCTGGAGCGTAGAAGAATGAGGGGAGATTTGATAGAGGTGTATAAGATTTAGATGGGTATAGATAGAGCGAATGCAAGCAGGCTTTTTCCACTGAGGCTCGGGGAGAAAAAAACCAGAGGGCATGGGTTAAGGGTGAAAGGAGAAAAGTTTAAAGGGAATATTAGGGGGGGCTTCTTCACGCAGAGAGTGGTGGGAGTGTGGAATGAGCTGCCGGATAAAGTGGTAAATGCGGGGTCACTTTTAACATTTAAGAAAAACTTGGACAGGTTCATGGCTGAGAGGGGTGCGGAGGGATATGGTCCAAGTGCAGGTCAGTGGGACGAGGCAAAAAATGGTTTGGCACAGACAAGAAGGGCCAAAAGGCCTGTTTCTGTGCTGTAATTTTCTATAGTTCTATGTGACAATAATAAATCAAATTAATCCACAGGTAAATTTGATCTGAGTTTAAATGGACAGCCTTAATATGCAGCAATGTTTATGCAATCTGTACATATTGCAAGATCCACTGTATGCAGCCCATTATTGTTCCGCCAGGTCTGACCTGGGTTCCCACATCATTTATTTTATCATGTTTCTCACTGTTTTGTCTCACTCCACTTAGTTATGCCCTGACTAACATTTGTTTCACTGTTGCCAGCAAAAGCAGGTGAAGTGATCACTCCCCCCTCAGTCATTTGTGGAAAGTTGCTGCATTGCAAAGGAGCTGTCCTATCTACCGACGTAGTAGCTGTCTCATTTATGAAGAGCTTTATATTTCCAAGAGTGCGACATAAACGCATTTTCAAGGTTCACGCCAAATTCTCCGACATTCTCCCCGAGTAACTTGATTCTCTAGACACAGAAGTTAATTCACTCGACACAAAAGTATCTGTCGTTTAATCCGAGTCTCTCTCTCTCTCGTTTCTAAGGCAACCCCTCAAAAACCTAAAGTGTCAGCAGCAGATGGCTGAAAATTCCCGGCCATCCTTTTCAATACACGATTACAAAAAGAAAGAAACACGATCCTCTTCAGACCATGTGCTTCCTCCATGACTTACATGAGAAGCAGGTTAAAGCAGCCAAAAAAACAGAGGGGGCCCCAAGCAGGAATTGGATTTTAAGCATCCTTTGTGTGTGTGCTGTCTACAGTACGCCCTTGCATTCAACCGAGTTCCTCTGTAGTTGGATTTGCATCACTTAGCCAGCTATCAAAGGCTTTAGTTACTATGCCATGCAAGAGTCTATTCAGGTTTGTTGGCACTGGCATGATGTGTTCTTGCAGACAAAGTGAGGCAGCACAACTTACAGACCATACTTATTTGGAATGGACGCACCATCTACCCGAATTGATGAACATAGCACAGGCACAGTAGCACCAGAGAAATCCAGTTGGATGTCAAAAGCAATTGAAACTGATCTGCCACTCTGAGGCAAGTCCTGAGACCATACCAGGGGTACCATTGACCTGCAGTGGTGGTGAGACCCCTCAAAGCGTTTGCTCCAACCAGCACCCAATTCAATGAAAAGCAGATTGGACTCCAGTCCATAAGACACTAACTGCCAAGGCAAATGTTAATTCTTTCGCTGGGAAGCCTCCAGTTCGAACACTGTTTGTGATAATATCAGTGAAGCATTTACTAACGTTGATCTAAAACACAGTTCTCCCATCGTGCTTCTCAGTTCTTTCGGACCACTAACTCCAAAGAGGTGGGGGAGTTTCACGGACAGATTACACACACTTTAAACAGGCAGCTAACGGTCTGTAAACGGGTGGCAAATGCACTCTAAACGGATAGCAAATGCGCTCTGTAAACGGGTGGCAAATGTGCTCTGTAAACGGTTAGCTGACGCGCTCGGCGGACGGGTGGCGGACGTGCTCGGCGGACGGGCAGCTTTGTTCTGCATGGTGTCAAGCTGCTTGAGTCTTGTTGGAGTTGTACTCATCACACTCTTGATTGTGCCTTGTAGATGGTGGGCAGGCTTTGGGAAGTCAGGAAGTGAGTTATTCTCCACAGAATTCCTTGTGACTGACCTACCTGGTCCAGTTAAGTTTCTGGTCAAGGCTGACCTTCAGGATGTTGATAGCAGAGGATTTAGCAATGTTAATGCCACTGAATGTCAAGGAAACATGGTTAATTTCTCTCTTGTTGGAGATAGTCATTGCCTGTCAATTATGTGGTGCTAATGTTAGTTATCACTTAGCAGCCCGATAGTCAGTTTGTTATGCGTCAGCTCTTTGAACCTCACTTTTAGTTAATGACCAGAGTAAACAAGTGTTGTAATGCTTTTAAAGATTGGTAGATTTTTAAGCCTAACTTTAAACCTACTGCTACAAGATGCATAATATGTGCTAAAACTTTTTTTTTCCCCTTTTACTTTTAGAACATCCCTTCCAATATTTAATTGAGCCATTAACCGAAGATTCTCCAGACAAGAAATACTTCAATGTCCCTAAACTCAATGGGCCAAGATATGGTAAGATGTTTGTAAATACATTTCGGAGTGTTATTTCGCCTGTGTTTAGGAGTATTATTTCCATTTGAGGGGGCAGGTAGGGCAAGATTGAACTTCCTGTGTCTCCTATCAATTACTTGAAAATACTTCATCAAACTTTAGGATAAAACCATGTCACCAGTTGACGGTGATTTGGGGCATTTTTTACTTGCTCTGTTGTGTTTGACATCTCTGTAGCAATGTTGACGGACATGGTGGTTTGTGAGAGGCTGGGAGCTGCATCTTTTCGCTCCCATTGTTTTTACACTCTAAAACACAGTTCTCCCATCGCCAGTTGTATTTGTAGATTGAATGGCCAACTCCCGAGATCAACGTTAGTAAATGAGTTTTTAGGTGTAATGACCAGTCGCTCAAATCACAGGAATTCCAAGATTGATTCACAATCTGTTCAAGAGCAGAGTCAGTAGAGGAAGAGCAAGAACACTGCAAGGACAGTCCTGGGAGTAGAGGTTTCATTTAGAATTGGTCTTTATGTAACCTTGTTCCGCTCCAGTGACATCCTGTCTGCTTTGTTTGCAAATACAAAACATAAAAGCAAGACACGACCCGAGGTAACATCCCAAAGAGCAGCGAATGCATAAGGAAAATCCAGGACAATAGAAATTGTAATTCTTTATTTCAGACACTTCTTTACCAAGTTGGTCATGGGATGGCCAGACTCTCTCCTCACTGTCCCCGGCTGGATTCCCGCCTGTGTTTGAGGATCCAAGTACTTTTACATCGCTGCTAAACTCCTCGTGTAATTAAATTGGATATGGGTATAAAATCACCGTTAATTAAATGGCATTTTCTAGTTAATTCTGTGAAAAACTGTGCAAAACTGAAGAAATGTTGGTTGGATAAAATTAATGTTTTAGAATCATAGAATCCCTACAGTGGCCATTTCTCAGACAGAGTATCTTTCCCAGGCCCCCTCCCTCACCCTATCCCTGTAACCCCACACATTTACCATAGCTAATCCATCTACTCTACACATCACTAAGGGGCAATTTAGCATGGCCAATCCACCTAATCTTTGGACTGTGGGAAGAAACTCATGCAGACACAAACGTACAAACTCCACATAGTCACCCAAGTCGGGAATTGAACCCGGGTCCCTGGCGCTGTGAGGCAGCAGTGCTAACCACTGCACCACCGTGCCGTCCCATTAAAGCAGTTTAATTTTAAACTGCATGCAGACGCTACGACAACGGATAAATGAACACTGCTAGACAATCACCAGGCAAGACTGTTCTCTTCCTGTGGGGGAGCACTTCAGTGGTCACGGGCATTCAGCCTCTGATCTTCGGGTAAGCGCTCTCCAAGGCGGCCTTCACGACACACGACAGCGCAGAGTCGCTGAGCAGAAACTGATGGCCAAGTTCCGCACACATGAGGACGGCCTAAACCGGGATGTTGGGTTTATGTCACACTATCTGTAACCCCCACAGCCTGCCTCCTGGACTTGCAGAATCTCACTGGCTGTGCTGTCTGGAGATGGTACACATCTCTTTAACCTGTGCTTAATGCTCCCTCCACTCACATTGTCTGTATCTTTAAGATCTGGTTGGCTGTAGAGATTCGCATTCTAATCAGTATTCTGTAACTTGATTTTGTGTCTCTGTGCCCTGTTTGAGAGCAGATTTCCACACCATCTGACGAAGGAGCAGCGCTCTGAAAGCTAATGGCATTTGCTACCAAATAAACCTGCTCAATTTTAACCTGATGTTGTTAAAACTCTTACTAATTTTAAAAGCACAGTCTTGTTTGAATTCATTGAAGGATAGTTTGAAATTATTCTTTGTTTCTCCAATAGTGGGACTGCCATACTCTATCCGTGTACTGCTGGAAGCTGCTGTTCGAAATTGTGATGGGCTCCATATTAAAAAGGAAGATGCTCTTACCATCCTAGATTGGAAAAACCAACAAAACCAAGCTGATGTTCCCTTCTGGCCAGCCCGCGTCCTCCTCCAGGATTTCACGTGAGTCAGATAACTGTCTGGGTAGAAAATTGAGTTCGGTGTTCAACTGTCATTCAAATATACTTGTAGGACGGGGAAATATTTTATTTAAATAATCCGACCCCATGGTCGTAACTTACCAGTGGATATTTTGTTGTCCAAATATTCAGATTACAACATAAGTTTTTTAATATGTATATCTGCTTCTCTCTCGATTTTATATACATATATATAAAAAAATATTTTCCCCATAAAACTTAAGTGTCCATATTTGTAATGGGAGATCCTTATGTAAACTTATCATGCTGCAGTTGCACCCTCCTGCCAGTAGTGACGCCATTGTGCCTCAGTTTTGTATCCCCCTATTCTGAAACTCATGCTTGCAGATAAATTCCAATATTCTCTAAGCCATTCTAGTTTCCAAAACTCTATCACTTTCTATTTAATTATAAATTAATTATAAATTATAAATCAAAATACATTTGGTAAGGATAATAAGATCTGTGACTTTAAAGTGGGAGTTGAATTGCTCTTATGACCTTTTGTTCGATAAATCCCTGTGCTCTGCTTTATATGAAGACTACATTTGCTCTTATCGTCCTGTGTACAAGGTCAAGGGAGGCTGACTAATATCTTATAAGACTGTGGTTAGCACTGCTGCCTCACAGCACCAGGGACCCACCTGGGTTCGATTCCAGCCTCGGGTGTGTCGAGTTTGCACGTTCTGTCCGTGTCTGTGTGGGTTTCCTCCCACACTCCAAAGATGTGCAGGCTAGGTGGATTGGCTGTGCTAAATTGCCCCTTAGTGTCCCAAGATGTGTAGGTGAGAGGGATTAGCGGGGCAAATGCGTGGGGTCAAGGGAATGGGTTGGGATGTGGGCCTGGGTAAGATGCTCTATCGGAGAGTCAGTGCAGATTTGATGGGCCGAATGGCCTCCTTCTGCGTTGTAGGGTTCTATGAAAATGCATTAAAATTTAAGCTACGCATTCTCTGAACCTCAGTTCTTCTTGATAATTTGCTTCTAGTATGTAGCTGTTTAGTGGAGACTGGATCAAGTTATGTTGTGATTATTGTCTCCGTGCATCGATCCAGAATGGGCACTTGGACTGTTTACCAGATGGAGCCCCAGAGTTAAAGTTTTAAAACTCGACTTTGTACAATTTAAAAGGAGCGCTGTATTTATCTGAACTATAGCTTCTCTTTTGTTGAAACGTATTTAACTTTGAAAATAATTCCCTCTTTATCTTGTGTCCTACCCTCATTTAAAACCTTTCCATCAATTTGGTTGTCCCTGTTCCAATTGTGCTTGGCTTCCTCTGCCGCCTTCCGCCTCCTCCCTTAATCCTTCCTTTCCACCCACTTGGGAAGTCACTGTGTGGCTGGAGAGATTTAAAAAAAAAAAATTTGTCAGTCACTTCAGTTATTCCTTGCGCACAGTGGGGCCTGAGGGGAGAGGTTGACCTTCTGCAGAATGTGGTTCCGGGCGAGTTTCTAAAAGAATGTGCCAGAAGTTAGTGAAGTGGTTAAAAATAGATGAGTGAAGTGAGCTGGGAATGCAGAAAATTTGAAGGTTTTGAAGTGTTTTAGCTTTGTACGGTTCATGTTATGTTAAAGGCGTTCCAAATATCTAGTATTGCTGCAATGAGTCGTCTCCAGTTATGGTGGCAGTGAAAAATTAAAGGGGCTGGGTTGGAATTATTCAAACCCACTGGCAGTCCAAGCGCAGTTAGTGACGGAAGCTAGCTAGTCTGTCTTTACTATTAATGGAAACAGAATGTGGTTCATAATATTTGTTCTGCATTCTGGATCGAGCTGCTGCTCGTGACGGCCACTGATATTCTTTTCCTCATTGTTCACTGCTTCCTCCAGTGACTGATATCATGAAACACTTGCGCTGCCAGGAGATCAGGCACATAATGATCTTGCTTGTCATGTTGCTTCCTGTCTTGCTCCCACTGTTGTGAATGACTTTCCCATTCACGGATGCTTAGGCACGTAAAACTTAATTCCAGGTGGTCAGTACCCTAAAGTACTGAATAAGCTTCTGACCAAGATCTCCTGAAGTCACAAACCATCCTGAATTGGGACTTAAGTCGCCATTTCTTCTTCATCTCTGGGTCTAAGTCCCTGAAACCCAGCACCACTGTGGGGGGGGAAAAGAATTACTACAAGGACTATAACTGTTCACAGGAAAGATCTATCACCACGAGCTGGGGTAACCAAATTGGATAGTAAACGAGATTTATCACCCAATCTCTCAGATTGTGCTCAAAAATTACTTTATTTTATTCATTCATGGGATGTAGGTGTCACTGGGTCAGCATTTATTGTCCATCCCCGAGGACCATTTAAGAGTTAACCACATTGCTGTGGATCTGGAGTCACAAGTAGGCCAGACCGAGTAAGGAAGGCAGATTAGACATTAGTGAACCAGGTGGGTTTTACGACAATTGACAATGGTTTTGGGGTCATCATTAGACTTTTAATTCCAGATTTTTATTGAGTTCAAATCCCACCATCTGCCATGGTGGGATTCGAACCTGGGTCTCCAGAGAATTACCCTGGGTCCCTGGATTACTAGTCTAGCGACAATACCACTCCCCTGCAGATCAGATTTTACCACATCAAATGTAAAAAAAACACTTTTAAAACTTGAAATATTAAGAATCCTTCAATTTATTCTTCCAAAGGTCATGCTGTCAAAGTGCAACACTTTGTGCTCTAATATAGTGACAAGTTATATTGTTACTGGGCTGGTAATCCAGAGACCTAGAACAAGATCTGGGGACCTGGGTTCAAATCTCACCAAGGCAGATGGTGAAATTTGAATTCAATAAAAATCTGGAATTAATAATCTACCGGTGACCATGAAACCATTGTCAATTGTCGGAAAAATCCATCTGGTTCACTCATGTGCTTTAGGGAAGGGAATCTGCCGCCCTTACCTGGTCTGGCCGACATGTGACTCCAGAGCCACAGCAATGTGGTTGACTCAAAAGTCTTCTGAAATGGAGGGCAGTTAGGGGCGGGCAATAAATGCTGGCCCAGCCAGCCACACTTCTGTCCCATAAAATGAATAAACGTTTTTAAAAAACACTAAAGAAGACTTGAATTTACAGCCAATGAAGGATTTTTGAACCGGAGCCACCGCTGTAAATAGGAAATTGGCAGCCGATTTGTGCACAGCAAGCTCCCACCAACAGCTGTATGATAATGACTAGACCTGTTTCAGTGGTTGATTGAGGATTAGATACTGGCCAGGGCACAATGGTCAATATTGAATAGAATTGATTTATTATTGTCACATATATTGGGATACAGTGAAAAGTATTGTTTCTTGCGCACTATACAGACAGAGCATACTGTTAATAGAGGACAGAGGGGAGAAGGAAAGGAGAGGGTGCAGAATATAGTGCCGTTACAAATCGGGTGAGGGGAGAGATCAGCTTAATGTGTGATAGGACCATTCAAAAGTCTAATGGCAGCAGGGAAGAAGCTGTTTTAAGCTGGTTGGTGCATGTTTTCAGATTATTGTATCTTTCTCCCGACGGAAGAAGGTGGAAGAGAATACATATAATTGCTTCGTTAAGATGCAGGAAGCTATTTGTTGAAGCTATTTGTGGGAAGCATTTTCCCAGGTCAGAGGTGACGATCACGAGGGGTCACGGGCTCAAGATGAGAGGGGCGAGGTATAACTCAGATATCAGAGGGACGTTTTTTACACAGAGGGTGGTGGGGGCCTGGAATGCGCTGCCAAGTAGGGTGGTGGAGGCAGACACGCTGGCATCGTTTAAGACTTACCTGGATAGTCACATGAGCAGTCTGGGAATGGAGGGATACAAACGAATGGTCTAGTTGGACCAATGAGCGGCACAGGCTTGGAAGGCTGAAGGGCCTGTTTCCTGTGCTGTACTGTTCTTTGTTCTTTGTTTCTGACTGTCTGTCTGTTTAATTTCTTTCAGTGGCATTCCTGCAGTGGTGGATTTTGCAGCGATGAGGGAGGCAGTGAAGAAGCTCGGAGGGGATCCGAGCAAAGTCAACCCAGTCTGTCCAACTGATCTGATTGTTGACCATTCCGTGCAGTTTGATTACAGTAAAAGGCAAGGAAACTAAACATGAGTAAGAGTTGCTTACAACAGCTGGAATTTTACGCTGCTCTACCAGTTCTTGCGTCAACAATTTGCCTGTGTAATTCACTTTGAATAACAGGCATTAACATAGTAAAACTTCCCAAGGCACTTCCCAGAAGCATTATTGGGCCAAAATTGACACTGCCTCACATAAAAACACAAGCTTTAGTGAGGAGCTGAAGGAAACCAGAATCAGTAGAGAAATGATTTTGGGGAAATTAATGGGATTGAAGGCGGATAAATCTCCAGGGCCTGATAATCTTCATCCCAGAGTACTTAAAGAAGTGGCCCTAGAAATCTATTGGTGGTCATTTTCTAAAATTCTTTGGGCTCTGGAACAGTTCCTACAGATTGGAGGGTAGCTAATGTAATCCCGCAATTCAAAAAGGGAGGCAGAGAAAAAACAGGGAACTATAGACCAGTGAGTGAGCCTAACATCGGTAACAGGGAAATTACTAGAGTCCATCATTAAGGATTTCGTAGCACAGCATGTGGATTTACAAAAGCGAAATCACACTTGACAAATCTACTGGAATTCTTTGAGGATGTAACTGATGATCAGGGAGAACCGACCGATGTGTTTCATTTAGACTTTCAGAAGGCTTTTGACAAGGTCTCACATAGCAGATTACTATATAAAGTTAAAACGCATGGGATTGTAGGTAGTGTCTTGATGTGGATAGAAAGCTGGTTAGTAGACAAGGAGCAAAGAGTTGGAATATATGGATCTTTTTCCGATTGACAGGCAGTGACTAGTGGGGTATGCAGGCATCTGTGCTAGAACCCCAACTATCCACATTATATATTAATGATTTGGAGGAGGGAACTAAATGTATTATCTCAAAATTTGCGGATGATTATAAGTTGGGTGGGAGAATGAGTTCTGAGGCGGATGCAGAGATGCTTCAGCGAGTTTTGGACAGGAGTGTGTGGGCATATGCATGGCTGATGCAGTTAAATGTGAGATTATCCACTTCAGTAGCAAAAATAGGAAGGCAGATTATTATTTGAATTGAGAGAGATGGATATTCGGCGAGACCTTGGTGTCCTCGTGCATCAGTCGCTGAAAGTAAGTGCGCAGGTCCAGCAGGCAGTAAAGAAGGCAAATGGTATGTTGGCCTTCATAGTGAGAGGATTTGAGTAAAGGAATAGGGATGTTTTACTGCAGTTGTATAGGACAGTGGTGAGGCCACACCTGGAGTATTGTCTGCAGTTTTGGTGTCCTTATCTGAGGAAGGATGTCCTTGCTATAGAGGGAGTACAGTGATTTCTGGTTCCCAGGCTGATTCCAGGGATGGCAGGATTATCATATATGAGGAGAGACAAAATTGATTAGGATTATATTCATTGGGGTTTAGAAGAGTGAGAGGAGATCTCCGAGAATCTTATAAAATTCTAACAGGATTGGACAGGGTAGATTCAGAAAGAGTGTTCCCAATGATGGGGGAGTCCAGAACTAGGGGTCACAGTTTGAGGATAAGGGATAAACCTTTTAGAACTGAGGTGAGGAAAAATTTCTTCACCCAGAGAGTGGTGAATCTGTGACAGAAAGTAGTTGAGGCCAAAACGTTGTCCAATTTCAAGAAGAAATTAGATTTCGTTCTTGGGGCTAAAGGAATCAGGGGTTATGAGGGGAAGGTGGGATCAAGGTATTGAATTTGATGATCAGCCATGATCCTAATGAATGGGGGAGCACACTCGAAGGGCTGAATGGCCTCCTCCTGAGAATTAGGAGTGGGAGTAGGCAATTTAATCCCTCAATTCTGCTTTGCCATCACTACATAGAATCATATCATAGAATCCCTACAGTACAGAAAGAGGCCATTCGGCCCATCGAGTCTGCACCGACCACAGTCCCACCCAGACCCTACCCCCATATCCCAACATATTTACCCACTAATCCCTCTAGCCTAAGCATCTCAAGACACTAAGGGGCAATTTTAGCATGGCCAATCAACCTAACCCGCACATCTTTGGACTGTGGGAGGAAACCGGAGCACCCGGAGGAAACCCACGCAGACACAAGGAGAATGTGCAAACTCCACACAGACAGTGACCCAAACCGGGAATTGAACCCAGGTTCCTGGAGCTGTGAAGCAGCAGTGCTAACCACTGTGCTACCGTGCCGCCCTACGATCATGGCTGATCTCATCTCAGCCTCATCTCCATCTTCCTGGCCGTTCCCCAGAATCCTTCATCCCGCTACTAATTAAAAACCTATCCATCTCCTCAAATTTGTTTAGTGTTCCTGCATCCACTGCACTTTGGGGTAGAGAATTCCACAGATTCCTCATTTCCGTTTTAAATCTGCCACCCCTTAGCCTAAAATAAGAGCCTCTCGTTCTATAATATCCAACAAGGGGAAACATCCTCTACTTTTATCCAAACAATCCCTGTTAACATCTTATAAGGAGATGGTAAAGCAGGTGACCAGAAATGAAATGAAAGGGTAAGTTTTAAGGAGTGTTTTAGAGGAGAGAAAGCGACAGATGGTTTAGGGAGTGAATCCCAGAGCTTAGGCAGTTGAAGGTCCCGAGTACAAATGGTGGAGCGACAAATATCAGGGGTACTCGAAGCCAGAGCTGGAGGAGTGCAGACATCTCGGAGGCTGGCAGGGGTTACCGACATCGGGAGGGGCCAGGTCACAAATGGGGTTTGGAAACAAGGATGAGAACTTGGAAGTCAAAGCATTGCTTAATCAGGAACCAGTAACGTTCAAAAGAGAATAGGATAATCACTTGGGGGGGAACAAAAATTGGAGAGCATTGGGGGAAGCAACGAAAGTTGGGGACAGGGACTAATAGAATAGCAGGCACGGGTACAATGGGCCGAATAACCCCCATTCATGCTAGGAAGATATCGCAATTGTGTTCTACTGCAGCATAGGTTTTCAAATCGGGATTTCTAGACTGAGACTCTTCAGAAAATCAAAGAGGGTTATCCAATTCTGGACTTTTTTGGAACTTATTGACTCATATTATTTCTGTTGGAATATACAAACAAAACAGTGCAGTATCGGGTATTGTTTTAACTTTATACTTAGTGTTACTGTCAAAAAGTAAAGTGCTAGATGCTCATTAAATCCATAATGTCATAGAGCACAGATAGAGGCCGATTAGTCCATTGTGTTTGCGATGGTTCTTTGTAAGGGCAATGTCAAAGCCCCAGACCGCTGTTCTTTCCTCATAGCCCTGCAGATATCTCCTTTATAGCTGCAGCAGAGACAGCATACAGAGCGTTCCCATACAAAGTGTGAAAGCTAGCGTTATAGACACACTTGGAAACTGTTAACTTGCTGTAATAATGAGTTACATATTCATAGGTTCAGTAAATTAATTTGTGGAATTAAACCAGTATGAAAAGAAAATTCTCCTCTTGCTGTCCAAGGCTGTTGGACAGATTTTTGATCTATGAGGAAGGATTACGATGGGGGGGCAGGCAGGAAAGTGGAGCTAAGACCACAATCAGATCAGCGATGATCTTATTTGAATGGCAGAGCAGACTCAAGATAATCTGCTCCTGCTTCTATTTCTTAATGTTCTTATAAAATTGATGAATTGAAGAATAATTTGCAAATTCAGCTATAACAGTATTTCTTTTGCAAAGTGCTCAATTTCAGTGGGGTCCGTAATTGTACTTTTATTTTTTCCCCCTCTTTTATTTGCGCAGTGCCATTCAAAATGCTCCAAATCCCGGTGGAGGTGACGGCTCTGGAGCAGCTCCTCGACTGTCCAACGCCAAGCTGCCACCGAAAGCCTCGCCTTGTCAACGCTCCAGCGGCTGTTTGAGTCAGTGCAGCGGTGAAGCGGGCTCCACGTCCTCAGGAAAACGCAGCACGGAGATCGAGAACACGCCGTTACTTTGTCCATTCCACCTGCAGCCTGTAGCCGGGTAAGACTGGCCTTTCCTTCGGGGTGTCTGTGCAGTTTCTCGTATGTTGTCAGGCAATATCAGAAAAAGACTCGTCTGGAGATGGCTTTGTAGTAGCGACCTGTTTGTCTTGGTTGGTGGAGATGGCGGGGTGGGAGCGCAGGCAAAGTCAGAGGCAGATGTAGATAAAAATATTTCTTACCTATCTCTTTCTCTTAACTAAAATGCAAATGTATAATAAAAGCACAATGCTGGAAAAATGCAGCACGTTTGACAGCATCTGTGGAGAGAGAAACAGAATTAACATTTCGAGTCCATTTGACTTCAGAGCATTTTCTGTTTTTATTTCCAGGTTTCCGGCAATTAGCTGCTAACCCACTGGATAAAAGCAAGTTACTGCGGATTCTGAAGTCTGAAACCAAAGGAGAAAATACTGGAAAATCTCAGCAAGTCTGGCAGCATCTGTAAGGAGAGAAAAGAGCTGACGTTTCAAGTCCAGACGACCCTTTGTCAAAGCTTTTTATTTTCTTTGTTCTTTCCGGAAGGGTAGGGGGTTTTAGTTCAGTCGGGGCAGCATGGTCGGTGCAGGCTTGGAGGGCCGAAGGGCCTGTTCCTGTGCTGTAATTTTCTTTGTTCTTTGACAAAGGGTCATCTCTTTTCTCTCCTTACAGATGCTGCCAGACCTGCTGAGATTTTCCAGCATTTTCTCTTTTGGTTTCAGCTAATAATCCACGTTGTGCATCATTCTCGCAGTTTCTCCATGGCTAAGGTTTTCAAATATAACAGAATTTGAAAGCTATGTTAGGGGTGGTACGGTGGCTCTGTGGTTAGCACTGCTGCCTCTCAGTGCCAGGGACCAGTGTTCGATTCCAGCCTCGGGTCACTGTCTGTGTGGAGTTTCCACGTTTTCCCCATTTCTGCCTGGGTTTCCTCCGGGTGCTCCGGTTTCCTCCCACAGTCCTAAGATGTGCAGGTTAAGTGCATTGGTCGTGTTAAATTGCCACTTGGTGTCCCAGGATCTGTGGATTAGGGGGATTAGTGGGGTAAATTTATTTATTTTTTAGTGTCACAAGTAAGGCTTACATTAACATTGCAATGAAGTTACTGTGAAAACCCCCTAGTCCCCACATTCCGGCACCTGTTCGGGTACACCGAGGGAGAATTTAGCATGGCCAATGCATCTAAGCAGCACGTTGTTTGGACTGTGGGAGGAAACTGGAGCACCCGGAGGAAAGCCATGCAGACACGGGAGGGAAGGTGCAGACTCCACGCATACGTGGTATTATGGGGATAGGGTCTGTGTAGGATGCTCTGTTGAAGAGTTGGTGCAGACTCGATGGGCTGAATGATCTCCTTCTGCACTGTAAGGATTCGATGATTCATTGTGGGCTTTTTTTTCCAATTACCTGTAGACCAGAAACATTAAAGAACCAAGAAATTGAATTCAACAGAAATAAAGAGCGGCTACAGTTTTTTAAGGTACGTCTGTCTATATATTAGAAAGCTTGCATTTCCGGTATTGTAAATTAATTTGTCCATACTTATAATGGAAACTCCCATGTAAATTTACCACCCCCACCAAAAAATAAATTAGGGAACTTTGTAACATTATTACTTTTCACAAGTTTGCACAGTTTTCCTTCTGAGTCTCCATCTTCTGAATAGGCAAGTGGAAGACTATAATATCATTGTGAACTTCATGTTGTCTAAATGTTCTGCCTGCCTAGGAACAGTCAGCAAGCTGGGCTGAGGGAGGATTAAGCTGCTGGGTAAGAGACAGAGGTGCAGTAGAGAGAATGTGTGCATTGGTGCCAAAAGCTCAATCAGAATGGAACCCAGTGCTTATTTTGGGGTGGAGTGAAGGAGCAAACGCAGAACGCCAACACAAGATAATGTGGCCTACACCCAACTGACCAAGACCCATGTGCAGCCCTTATCAGCTCAGTGAACTGCTAATCTAATGGTTGCAACAAATTTTTAAAGCGGCCTGAATTCCTTTTTAATTTCAGCTCACTCTGAAAGAAAGATCTTTCACTTGTATCATAATTTTTATGTCCTAAAGACATCCCACAGTGCTTTGACGTGGTTGCCGTCATGCGAGAAAACATGACAGTTAATTTCTGCACAGCAAGGTCCCACAAGGTGAATAATCTGTGGTTTGTTTTGTTGTTGTTGGTCGGGGTGTGGGCTGAATGTTGGCCAAGACATTGGAACTTTCAGCCCATTTTCCAGTATCGCTCTGGGGATTTTTTCCATGCACCTGATGGAACAAACAGTTTACTAGTTGACCGGATAGAAAGCATTTCAGACAATGTAGCCCTCCTGCAGTTATTTGAGATGCCCTCATTCAATGCAGGTTTTCTTTCATTTTGTTCTGAAATATTAAGCAAGCCCTTTAAATGTTTACATTACACCATGGTGCATTTAGACATCCGCCCTAACTTCATTCAGTCATGACTCAAGAGCTGGTAGCACTCCTCCTCCCGGTCAGAAGGTTGTGGGTTAAAGTCCCACATCTGAGCCTTTAGCACAGGGATTTGTAGTACTTAAGGAAGGCAGCATTGTCTGAGGTGCCATCTTTCAGATAAATTGTTAAACCGACCCCCTTCTGCTTATTGACATGGATGTAAAATGTACCATGATACTGTTTCAAGAGGCAGGTGGGAATTATCCTCCGTGTCTTGACTAATATTTTATCCCTCAACCACCATCCTTTTCATCAACAAAATGACCTGGTCGTTATCAGTTGGCTGTTTGCGGGAGCTTGCTGTGTACATATTGGCTGCATCACAAAAGTGGCTACACTTCAAAAATATTCAGTCATAAAGCGCTTTGGAATATCCTGAGGCCATGAAGGGCGTTATATAAATGCAAGTCATTTTACAATAGTTCCAGACACTTGTCCTGTCTAACATGCTATAATGCTTCCTGGTATATAGAGTGAAGATGGTCTGAATGGCCCAATTCTGCTCCTATATCTTATGGAAAAGGATCCTACTTGAGAGGTCAGCCTCTGTGTTTTGTCTATTGGCACTGCCTTAACTGTTGGCAGTTTCCGAAATTCTGTGTTCCTGTTTCCTTAGGGTCTGTTGTGTAAAAGCTAGAACAGGCTGACAAAGTGTAGAGCTGCATTTTCACCCCCTAAGTGGGCAGTGGCAGTAGTTTGTAATAAATTCACTATTTTAGAGGGCAAGTGAGGTAAAATCTGTAAAGGCAGAGGCACGCTCTGATTTGAGGCGAATCAAAATAGAGAACGTGAAAATGACGGTTTAAAAATAATATTGACAACTGTTCCATGACGCGATGGATTGATTTTTAAATGTCTGTTTTCTCCCCCTCCCCATTCTTTTTTGATGCAGTGGGCTTCCAAAGTATTTCAGAATGTGATCGTGGTGCCCCCAGGAAGTGGAATCGTGCACCAAGTAAACCTAGAATACCTGTCCCGTGTAGTGTTTGACCTAAGAGACATTTTGTTCCCCGACAGTGTGGTAGGCACAGATTCTCATACGACAATGGTGAATGGTCTTGGAATTCTAGGATGGGGTAAGTGTGCAGTCGATTTCACTTATTACCCCTTAACCGCTTACATTGTTTATTTATTCGTGTCACAAGTAGGCTTACATTAACACTGCAATGAAGTTGCTGTGAAAATCCCCTAGTCGCCACAATCTACCGCCTGTTTGGGTTACACTGAGGAGCAATTTAACATGGCCAATGCAGCAGCACATCTTTGAAGTGTGGGAGGAAACCGGAGCACCCGGAGGAAACCCACGCAGGCACGGGGAGAATGCGCAAACTCCACATAGACAGTGACCCAAGGCTGGATTTGAACCCAGGTCCCTGGCACTGTGAGGCAGCAGTACTAACCACTGTGCCACCCAGTGTGACGGTGACGAAGCTTCTCCTTAACTTTGGCAACACGTATGAGTTTAGTTATTTGCATTTTTAAAAATTCATTTGCTTAAAATTTGTTTTAAAGAGAGATTATCAGTGGTTCCACAAGGTTGGAATGAATTATTGGATGGCTTCGTAAAGTGTATTTGCTGGATATCGTTGTTGAAACATGAACTCAATGAAAACCTGGTTTGAAGGGTTTCAAGGCTGGATGTGAAGGAGTTAAACCAATCATGTTCATCTATAATGGTGTCTTCATGCACTTGCTGAGCCTCACCTCTTCTGACTTCAGTGTCAATGTTCGAGAAACAAAACCAGAACAGAGAGGAAGGCATGTTAATGTATACTAGTCGTGTTTAATTGTATGCAGGTGATTGGCATTAACTGAGGGTTCACTTGAACCATAGAATCCCTACAGTGCAGAAAGAGGCCATCCGGCCCATCGAGTCTGCACCAACTCTCCAAAGGAGCCTCCCACCCACACATCTATCATGGCTGGTCCCTCCTAACCTACACATCTTGAGACACTCGGGGGCAATTTATCATGACCAATCCACCTAACCCGCACATTTTTGGAGTGTGGGAAGAAACCGGAGCACCCGGAGGAAACCCACACAGACACTGGGAGAACGTGCAGACTCCACACAGTGACCCAAGCCGGGAATTGAACCCGGATCCCTGGCGCTGTGAGGCAGCAGTGCTAACCACTGTGCCGCTCCTTGTGTTTCTGTATAGTGGAGCAGAGTGAGCAGCAGTGATTAGGTTTGGACGCGCATGTTTGGGTGGCACAGTGGTTAGCACTGCTGCCTCACAGTGCCAGGGACCCAGGTTCGATTCCCGGCTTGGGTCACCGTCTGTGTGGAGTCTGCACGTTCTCCCCGTGTCTGCGTGGGTTTCCTCTGGGTGCTCCGGTTTCCTCCCACAGTCCAAAGATGTGCGGGTTAGGTTGATTGGCCATGATAAATTGTCCCTTAGTGTCTGGGATATTGGCCATGGTAAATGTGTGGTGTTAACAGGAATAGGGCCTGGGTGGGATTGTGGTCGGTACAGACTCGATGGGCTAAATAGCCTCCTTCTGTACTGTAAGGATTCGATGATGAGTATCTCTGTAAACAAAAGGGTGTAAGATTGGGCTCCAATTTTATTCTTCGCCACCTGACTTCATGGAGTCATGAAACCTCTTCAGTTGTTCAGTGATTTTGAGATGGTGGTCTGTGAGATAAAGGAGGGTGCTGGGTGAAGTATTGAACAGGCACGTTGCTGAACCTGTCAGGTTACCAAGGGAAGATAAACGTTTTCACATCGCCAATCACATCGATGGCAGAATTTCATGCACGTCCTTTAAGAGGACACCGATTAATCTTGCATTCAGAAATATAAATATGCAACATGTTTATGGTCTGATTTAGATACAAGTTGGTGCGGTGGAGACTCCATGATTACAAACTCATTTGAAAAGGGATGCTTCAGTCGTAATTGAGAACCGCTGTAATAACCAATTCAAATCCGTTACATATCTGTATGGATTTGAGCAGTGAACTTTTCCAGCAAATGTTGGTTCAGCCAATCAACTGTTCCCAATGCCTATTTCACGCACAGTACAGGGAATAACTTTCTTGTCTTGTACAGCAAGTAGTCTCACAACACCAGGTTAAAGTGCAATAGGTTGATTTGGTAGCACGAGCTTTTGGAGCTTTGCCCCTTCATCAGGTGACTCACCTGATGAAGGAGCAGCATTCCGAAAGCTCGTGCTACCAAATGAACCTGTTGGACTTTAACCTGGTGTTGTGAGACTACTTACTGTGCCCACCTCAGTCCAACGCCGGCAACTCCACTTCTTGTCTTGTATGAGAGAAAGAGAGGCTGCTTTAAAAGTTTTACCCCTGAAATCTTGTTCCCAGTTACCTGAAACAAAATTAGAGAGACCGTAAACTTTGCTACTGAGGGAAGAGGATTGTGTAATCCTTGACAGTGGTAGATTTCGGAGCAGTTTAGTTGCTGAACTGGAAATCATAGGACCCCTACAGTGCAGAAGGAGGTCATTCGACCCATCAAGTCTGCACTGACAACAGTCCCACCCAGGCCCTATTCCCGTAGCCCCACATATTTACCCTGCTAGTCCCCTGACACTAAGGGGCAATTTAGCATGGCCAATCCACCTAACCTGCACATCTTTGGAGTGTGGGAGGAAACCGGAGCACCCGGAGGAAACCCACGCAGACACGTGCAAACTCCAAATAGTCAGTCACCCAAGGTTGGAATTGAACCCGGGTCCCTGGCGTTATGAGGCAACAGTGCTAACCACGGTGCCGCCCTTTTTTATTCCTGTTTTCCTGATTATGTGCGTGCCAGAAAGGCTGTATTTACCACCCATCCCTAATTGCCCTGAGAAGAAGACAATAAACCTTCTTCTTGAACTTGTGCAATCCGTGGTAATGTTGTTAACCACTGTGGTGTTTGATACGGAATTCCAAGGTTTTGTCCTAGGGATAATCTGTAATTAGTTGATTTTGGCGTTCTTGTTAAATATGTTAAGCACATTGGCACCACCACTGTATTTTCATTCAAGTGAACGGTGGAAATTTTTAAAAACTTTGACACGCAAAAGGAATGTTTTAGACGAGTTTATCACCAGATCCAGTATTCTTAACCAATAAATGGAATTAAAAAAAACATTGCAACATGCTATTCTTTCAAAGGTACTTCAGTCAAAGCATTGGACAACACAATCTTTGTAGCTTAAGCACCTGAAACAAGCCACATCTGCTGTTCCTATATATTTGGCCTCTATGTTTAAGAAAGGGAATAGAAATGACCCTGGTAATTATAGGCCGGTTAGTCTTACTTTGGTGGTTGGTAAGTTGCTAGCAGAGTGCCACAGGGATCAGTGCTTGGTCCTCTGCTCTTTGTGATTTTTATTAATGACTTAGAGGAGGGGGCTGAAGGGTGGATCAGTAAATTTGCTGATGACACCAAGATTGGTGGAGTAGTGGATGAGGTGGAGGGCTGTTGTAGACTGCAAAGAGACATAGATAGGATGCAAAGTTGGGCTGAAAAATGGCAGATGGAGTTTAACCCTGATAAATGTGAGGTGATTCATTTTGGTAGGACAAATTTAAATGTGGATTACAGGGTCAAAGGTAGGGTTCTGAAGACTGGAGGAACAGAGAGATCTTGGGGCCCATATCCACAGATCTCTAAAGGTTGCCACTCAAGTGGATAGAGCTGTGAAGAAGGCCTATAGTGTGTTAGCTTTTATTAACAGGGGGTTGGAGTTTAAGAGCCGTGGGGTTATGCTGCAAATGTACAGGACCTTGGTGAGACCACATTTGGAATATTGTGTGCAGTTCTGGTCACCTCACTATAAGAAAGATGTGGAAGTGCTGGAAAGAGTGCAAAGGAGATTTACCAGGATGCTGCCTGGTTTGGAGGGTAGGTCTTATGAGGAAAGGTTGAGGGAGCTAGGGCTGTTCTCTCTGGAGCGGAGGAGGCTGAGGGGAGACTTAATAGAGGTTTATAAAATGATGAAGGGGATAGATAGAGTGAACGTTCAAAGACTATTTCCTCGGGTGGATGGAGCTATTACAAGGGGGCATAACTATAGGGTTCATGGTGGGAGATATAGGAAGGATGTCCGAGGTAGATTCTTTACTCAAAGAATGGTTGGGGTGTGGAATAGACTGCCTGCAGTGATAGTGGAGTCGGACACTTTAGGAACATTGAAGTGGTTATTGGATAGGCACATGGAGCACACCAGGATGATAGGGAGTGGGATAGCTTGATCTTGGTTTCAGATAAAGCTCGGCACAACATCGTGGGCCTAAGGGCCTGTTCTGTGCTGTACTGTTCTATGTTCTATCTATGATTAATAAAAAAAGTATATGATATTATCTAATAGCTGGGCGGAAAATGAATTCCTGCCAACCCATCACATGGAGTGTTTACTGGATCTCCGCTATGCTGTTATTAGATGCTGAATTCACGCACATTGCAGTTATTTCCGAAAACGTTTTTGCAAAGTGCTGACTCGATCTCTATAAATGCGCTCCTTTCTTTATCTCCCCGTCCGTGAATAAAGTGAGTGTTTGTTTGCTTCCCAGGGGTTGGTGGGATAGAAAGCGAAGCAGTTATGCTGGGCCAGCCAGTCACGCTGACTTTACCCGAGGTGGTCGGATGCAAACTGGTGGGGGCCACAAGCTCTTTGGCCACCTCGATTGATGTTGTCTTGAGCATAACAAAGGTATGAGAAGGTTTTGGAATTTCATTTTGACCCTTTAAGTAATTAACCAAATTACAAGCAAACCGAGCAGAGGAGTCATTCATTTTATTTCTCTCTCTCTCTTAATCCCCTCCAGCAACTTAGACAAGTAGGTGTTTCAGGCAAATTTGTCGAATTCTTTGGCCCAGGTGTGTCTCAGCTGTCGGTGGCAGACAGAACAACAATAGCAAACATGTGTCCTGAGTATGGTGCTACTGTGAGCTTTTTCCCAGTTGACGATGTGACTTTACGACACTTGAGACAGACAGGTGAGAGGGACTTGCGAATTTATCGAAACCCTCAACCCTCACTTATTCCCTTGAACATTTTAAAAGATTTATTTTTAACCGACAGGTTATGATGAAGCAAAGATTGAAGCTGTGGAAACGTACTTAAAAGCTGTGAAGCTGTTCCGAAACTATCAGAACCCATCAGAGGACCCGGAGTATTCGCAGGTGATTCATTTTGGCAGGAGCAAAACTAAATGAGTGTGTTGGTGGCAGCACAGGTGCTGAGTGATCTGGAGATGTACGCACGCAAGACTTTGCAGTTGGCAGGAAGAGTTGAGAAGTTTATTAAGACGGTGTACGGAATCCTTGGCTTTGTGAATAGAGGCTAAGGGACAGAGGAGCGGGAGTAGAAATTCTGCACACTTGCTGTGTTGACGTTTGTTTGTTTGCCGGCTGAGCAGTCTGTATTCATGTCCTCTCTGTCTGTTCCTCAGGTAATAGAACTAAATCTGTCCGCTATTGTCCCGTATGTCAGCGGTCCGAAACGGCCGCAGGACCGAGTCGCGGTGAACGACATGAAGAAAGATTTTCAGAACAGCCTGAATGAAAAGGTGTGTGCGCCGGGATTTGGGCAAACTGCGTGGTGCTTTAATTCTGGATGTGGGATCTTGTGAAAGGTCACGGGGAAAATAGTTTGTTTAATTTCTTGGCAGAAGTGGGGGAGATGCAAATCTTTTTAGTTGTGTAGAAAACCTTCACAGAACCAGTTTTTAAAAACTGGTTTTGTACAGGGATAAAGGAGGTCTGTGCTTCAGATTACAGTGAAACTGTACATGATGAATTATACTCGATGTAAATATGTCCAGCTCACATAACTGGCTATTTGTTCATTGAGTCGTCAGATCTCGGACCCAGGATATCACTGATTTGTCAAGGATCGTTTCACGGGTAGGAGAATACAGAGTAGATCTGTCCGAGCTGAGTATCGTTCATAGCTCCTGGGACTTGGCATTCCAGCCACAGAACCTGCTCCTTCAACAAGAAAATCTAAAATGTTGATTTAACTCCCTCGAGTACTGAACGGCTTTTGGAACTTGAACTTCTGGTTAACCGCCAGGAACGTTGCTGACTAGCAAAAGAGTTTTCTCAAGAGTGAAAATTGGACTCTGCGATAGTTGTTCGTGTGAAATTTCTTTTGCTGTTTTAAGAATTGAAAAATTACAAAAATATCAGTGTGGGAGGAAACAACTTTTATACTTGTTCGAGATGAGGGTACTGATTGGTTGGCAAGTGGGTTCTGGTAGAGGCATTGCCACGGAGAATGCACCAGTTGGTGATGATTGACAGTTAACTGCTGAGCATTGTCTGACATTTAAACTAGGAGTGGAATTGCCTGGTTTAAATTTCAAACAATGCTTGGCAGTTGACTGTCAGTGGCTAACAGCTGGTGCATTCTTCATGGAAATGCCTCTACTAATAAGAATCACTTTCCAACCAATCAGTCTCCTCTTCTCATACAGTATAAAATTGTTGTATCCCCCCCGACATTGAGTAGCACAGTGGCTAGCACTGTTGCCTCACAGCTCCAGCGACCCAGGTTCAATTCCGGCCTCGGGTCACTGTCTGTGTGGAGTTTGCACGCGTTCTCCCCGTGTCTGCGTGGGTTTCCTCCGGGTGCTCCGGTTTCCTCCCACGGTCCAAAGATGTGCGGGTTAGGTCGATTGGCCATGCTACATTGCCACTTAGTGTCAGGGGGATTAGCAGGGTAAATGCATAGGGTAATGGGGGTAGGGCCTGGGTGGGATTGTTGTCGGTGTCGACCCGGTGGGCTGAATGGCCTCCTTTTGCGCTGTGGGGATTCTACGTAAGACAAAAAGCTTTGACAAAATGTCTGTTTGTGCAATACTCAATTTCTGTACGACCAAACAACTAATTATCAACCCACTTAAGCAAGTTCGCAGCTCCATTATTTAGAGTTAAAGTTTGTTTATTAGTCACAAGTAGGCTTACATTAACACTGCAATGAAGTTAAAGCAAATGGAAAGGGATTGGGTACCACATACTAAACACTGACATTAACGTCGCAGTATTTCAGAACTGTGGCGATTCTCAGACCACGGGGAGAAGCCACCATGTCAGGGGCAGGAAGTCCCGGTTCAAGCCTGAGCTATTTCTTCGACCAAAGCTGCAAATCGGAAATATAAGTGGAAAATGCTGGAAAGCACTCAGGATATTCCACAGCGTTTGTGAAGTTAATTTTTCAGATTGATGAGCTTTCATTCGTACCTGCTGTCTGAGAGAATAGGAAGAGCGGTTATGGTCTGAAGCCTTTGTACTCAGTGTTGAGGCCGGAAGGGTGTAGAGTGTCTTTTGATGAGGTGTTGCTCCCTGAGCTTGTGTTGCACTTCAGGGGGCTGAGGTTAGAGGGGTCAGAGTGCGATGGAGAATTGAAATAGTAAGCAATCTAATCCCGATATACCTCCAGCCTTCACCGGGACGTGGTGGAGATCCTTCCGGATCAAATACTTGGCTGCGCCTTCCACTCACCCTGGATTTGATTTGATTTATTATTGTCACATGTATTAACATCCAGTGAAAAGTATTGTCTCTTGCATGCTATACAGACAAAGCATACCGTTCATAGAGAAGGAAAGGAGAGGGTGCAGAATGTAGTGTTACAGTCATAGCTAGAGTGTAGAGAAAGATCAACTTAATGCGAGGTAGGTCCATTCAAAAGTCTGATGGCAGCAGGGAAGAAGCTGTTCTTGTGTCGGTTGGTATGTGATCTCAGACTTTTGTATCTTTTTCCCAAAGGAAGAAGGTGGAAGAGAGAATGTCCGGGGTGCGTGGGGTCCTTAATTATGCTGGCAGCTTTGCCAAGGCAGCGGGAAGTGTAGACAGAGTCAATGTCACAGGGAGGCAATGCTGTTGGGCAGTGCACTTACTGCTCCCAGTTCCTCACAATGGCTGACTGAGTCATTCAGACTGGATTGGCAAGGGTGGCACAGTGGTTAGCACTGCTGTCTCACAGCGCCAGGGACCCGGGTTTGATTCCGGCCTCAGGTGACTGCGTGGGCTTCCTCTGGGTGCTCCAGTTTCCTCCCACAGTCCAAAGATGTGCAGGTTAGGTGGATTGGCCATGCTAAATTGTCTCGTTGTGTCTCAAAATGTACAGGTTAGGAAGATTAGCGGGGTAAATATGTGGGGCTCAGGGGATAGGGCCTGGGTGGAGTGCCCTGTCGGAGAATCAGTGCAGACTCGATGGGCTAAATGTCTACACTGTCGGGATTCTATGATTCTAAAGTCTGTGCTGAGTTATCTGATCTCTACTGGATAGCACTGTATAGTGAGTACTAAACTTGATTGTTGCAATTCTGGCTTAATGATTTGGGAGCTCGATTAGCTCAGTTGGCTGGGCGGTTGGTTTGTGATGCAGAGCGACGCCAACATGTGGGTTCAATTCCAGTACCGGCTGAGGTTATACATGAAGGCCCCGCCATCTCAACCTTGCCCCTCGCCTGAGCTGTGATGATCTTCAGGTTAATTCACCACCAGTCAGTTCTCCCCCAACAAAAGGAGAAAACAGCCTATGGTCATCTGGGACTGGGGTTTAGTTTAATGATCTACGTGTAGTCAGTTGAGAGCAGGAACAGGGTGGCACAGTGGTCAGCACTGCTGCCTCACCGCGCCAGGGACCTGGGTTCGATCCCCGGCTTGAGTGACTGTCTGTACAGAGTCTGCACGTTCTCCCCGTGTCTGCGTGGGTTTCCTCTGGGTGCTCCGGTTTCCACCCACAGTCAGAAAGACGTGCTGGTGAGGTGCATTGGCCATGCTAAATTCTCCCTCAGTGTACCCGAACAGGCGCCGGAGTGTGGCGACTAGGAATCACTGGAGGAATCAGGAAGGAATCGCTGGAGGCAGGGAGGGTACCAGAGGACTGGAAAGTAGCGAATGTAACACCGCTGTTTAAGAAGGGAGGGAGGCAGCACACGGGAAATTATAGGCCGGTTAGCCTGACTTCGGTCATTGGCAAGATTTTAGAGTCCATTATTAAAGATGAGATCGCAGAGTACTTGGAAGTGCATGATAAAGTAGGACTGAGTCAGCACGGTTTTGTCAAGGGGATGTCATGTCTGACAAATCTGTTAGAGTTCTTTGAGGAGGTAACGAGGAAGTTAGATAAAGGAGAACCAGTGATTTATTTAGATTTCCAGAAGGCCTTTGACATGGTGACGCATAGGAGACTGTTAAATAAGTTAAGAGCCCATGATGTTATGCATAAGATCCTGGCATGGATAGAGGATTGGTTGACTGGCAGAAGGCAGAGTGTGGGGATAAAGGGGTCTTTTTCAGGATGACAGCTGATTACTCGTGGTGTGCCTCAGGGGTCAGTGCTGGGACCACAACTTTTCACAATATACATTAATGATTTGGAGGAAGGAACTGAAGACATTGTGGCTAAGTTTGCAGATGATACAAAGATATGTAGAGGGACAGGTAGTATTGAGGAAGCAGGGGGCTGCAGAAGGACTTGGACAGGTTAGGAGAGTGGGCAAAGAAGTGGCAGATAGAATACAATGTGGAAAAGTGTGAGGTTATGCACTTTGGAAGGAGGAATGGAGGCATAGACTATTTTCTAAATGGGAAAATGCTTAGAAAATCAGAAACACAAAGGGACTTGGGAGTAATTGTTCAAGATTCTCAAGGTTAACATGCAGGTTCAGTCAGCAGTTAGGAAGGCAAATGCAATGTTAGCATTCATGTCGAGAGGGTTAGAATACAAGAGCAGGGATATACCTCTGAGGCTGTTTGAGGCTCTGGTCAGATCCCATTTGGAGTATTGTGAGCAGTTTTGAGCCCCATATCTAAGGAACGATGTGCTGGCCTTGGAAAGGGTCCAGAGGAGGTTCACAAAAATGATGAGCTTGTCATATGGGGAACGGTTGAGGACTCTGGGTCTGTACTCGTTGGAGTTTAGAAGGATGAGGGGATACTGCAAGGCCTGGGTAGAGTGGATGTGGAGAGGATGTTTCCACTAGTAGGAAAAACTAGAACCAGAGGGCACAACCTCAGGACAATCCTTTTAAAACAGAGATGAGGAGGAATTTCTTCATCCAGTGAGAGGTGAATCTGTGGAACTCTTTGCCGCAGAAGGCTGTGGAGGGCAGGTCATTGAGTGTCTTTAAGACAGAGACAGATAGGTTCTTGATCAATAAGGGGATCAGGGGTTATAGGGAAAAGGCAGGAGAATGGGGATGAGAAAAATATCAGCCACGATTGAATGGCGGAGCAGACTCGATGGGCCGAGTGGCCTAATTCTGTTCCTTTGTCTTATTGTCTTATGACTAGGGGAGTTTCACAGTAACTTCATTGCAGTGTTAATGTAAGCCTACTTGTGACACTAATAAATAAACAGCAATGCTGAAGGATTAGTACGTCAAAATATCTATATTTGGTGAACTGTATTAGACCGTAAGCTGAATAAAATATGTTTTCTATATCCCATTGAAAGGTGTATAATTCTATACCATTTGTCTTGTGTAGTGTGTGACTGCATTTACATTTCCATTTTGTGCAGGTTGGTTTTAAAGGCTTTCAGATTCTCCCAGTGAAGCAGAAGGAGATTGTTGCCATTGAGTTTGAGGGGAAGGATTATAAGCTGGCTCACGGTTCTGTTGTCATTGCTGCTGTCATAAGCTGTACCAATAATTGTAATCCATCTGTCATGCTGGGAGCAGGTAAAGTACATATTTGTCACCAAACTACTTTACTTTGAAATCACATTTGTTTCCTGCCTGGAATTTCTCTGTCCCGGGGAACAAGAGGTGAGGGTGTTGCGAGTTCAGCTTGATTTAAATCCAGCTGGAGACTGATGAGAATGGAAGGAGTTTTGGCGTTCTGAGCTCATGTCCTTGGAGCAACAATCAGAGCCTGCTAGTTTAGCAGAAGCAGCATTTTGAACTGGGGTGGTACAGTTGGCACAGTGGTTGGCACTGCTGCCTCACAGCACCAGGGACCCAGGTTCGATTCCCGGCTTGGGTCACTGTCTGTGTGGAGTTTGCACGTTCTCCCCGTGTCTGCGTGGGTTTCCTCCGGATGCTCTGGTTTCCTCCCACAGTCCAAAAGTGCGGGTTAGGTGCATTGGCCATGCTAAATTGCCCCTTGGTATCCCGGGATGTGTAGGTTAGAGGGATTAGTGGGGATAGGACCGGGGTAGGATTGTTGTCGGTGCAAACTCGATGGGCTGGATGGCCTCTTTCTGCACTGTAGGGTTTCTATGATTCTATTATGGATATTTGGTGTGGGAAAGACACTGGGAATTACAGGGATTGGGAGCAATGATTGATATAAGTGGCAGGAGAGTTTCTCCCAAGGCTTTTGAGTGAGGCATGTTTAAATGATCATTGTGCCCAATGTCCCTGTTTGTCCTCTCCAGTCCCATCTGACAGAATGGCCAGTTCTTGTACTAGTTCTCTGGTCACTGGGCACCTCTAGAAACCTGTTATTCACCTGTGAGCTTGTCTGTAAGAGTCAGCAGGTTGTTCAACCACTTTGGGTACAGCAGAGCTGCTGTTCACTTGAATTCTGACATGCTCTCTTGTAGTTGGCTTCAGCTGGCTTCAGTCAGAACCTTGACCTACCCTCGGATACTGGATCCGGAAAAGGTTTCTCCCCGAGTCAGCCCGTGGCTCAGTAGGTGGCACTCCCACCGCTGAGTCAGAAGGTCGCGGGTTCAGGTCTCACTCCAGGGACATGAGCACAATATCCGGACTGACACTCCAGTGCAGTAGTCAGGGATGGCCACAGCGTCGGGAGGTGCCGTCTTTTACTGATCCATCTGCGCTAAAGGAATGTCCTGCTGATGCTAGAAATCGGAAGTAAAAATCAAAAATGCTGGAAGTACTCGACACACTCTGTCCACATCTGTGAGAAAGAAACCCTTTAAGTTCTACCATTTTCTGATTTTTATTCCCCATCTTGGGTGGATGTAAAAGATCCTCTGGCGAGGAAGAGTGAGGCAGATCTCCACCCTGTCCTGGCCAATATTTATTCCTCAACTAACATCGCTGCAGACTGTGATAAATCCGTGTTGCTGTTTGTGAGAGTTTGCTGTGCATTATTTGACCAGCGGGCTGTCTATGTTGCAGCCGTGACTGTGCTTCCGAAAGCTTTTAATCGATTGTAAATCTCCTCGAGACAGCCTGAGGTTGGGAAAGGTGCTAAATAAATGCAACCTTTTTTGAACTTACAATTGACAATCCTTACTCCGATCCCATTAGAAACTCGGAGAGGTTCATTGCCGTCTTTCTAATTCTTTCCTCCAGGTTTACTGGCTAAAAAGGCCATTGAAGCAGGCCTGTCTGTCAAACCCTACATCAAAACCAGCTTGTCCCCCGGGAGTGGGATGGTGACCTATTACTTGAATGCCAGCGGTGTACTGCCTTATCTGCACAGTCTCGGGTAGGTGCTTTCGATTGCTCAATGTCAGCGGGTCCTATTCGGGAATGAAGTTAAGGTGACTGCAAAATAATTTCAAAGAACAAAGTACAGCACAGGAACTTCGGCCCTCCAAGGCTTTGCCGATCATGATGCCCTAATTAAACTTTTAAAAAATCTGCCCTTACTCGGTCCGTAACCCTCTATTCCCTCCCTATTCATCTACCCATCCAGATGCCTCTTAAACGTTGCTAATGTGCCTGCTTCCACCACCTCCTCTGGCGGCGTGTTCCAGGCATCCACCACACTGCGTGAAAAACTTCCCCCACACATCTCCCTTAAACTTTCCCCGTCTCACCTTGAGCCTGTGCCCCCTTGTAATTGACACTTCCACCCTGGGAAACAGCCTCTGACTATCCACCCTGTCTATACCTCTCATAATTATGTAGACCTCTATCAGGTCTCCTCTGTTAAAGTGAGCGGGACCCAGGTTCAACTCCGGCCTTGGGTGACTGCCTGTGTGGAGTTTGCACATTCTCCCTGTGTCTGTACATTCTCCCCGTGTCTGTAAATTCTCCCCGTAACTGTGGATTTCCTCTGGGTGCTCTGGTTTCCTTCCACAATCTAAAGATGTGTGAGCTAAGTTGATTGGCCATACTAAATTGCCATAGTGTTAGGGGGATTAGGACTAAATACGTGGGGTTACGGGGATGGGACCTGGGTGGGATTGTTGTCGGTGTAGACTCGATGGGCCAAATGGCCGCCTCCTGCATTGTAGATTCTAGGAAGCCAACTTCTAACATATTTGTAATGTGCTCTGGAGTAAATTTACTTTGCCTATTTGGGGGTAACAAGTAGAGTTGTGGACTTGAGGTTACAATGCAATCAAGCCGTGATTTTATTGAACGATGGACCGGGCTGGAGGGGCCGAGTGGCCTACTCCTGCCCCTAATCCACCTGTTGATGAATTGTGGTGGGTGACAGAAGCTCTGTCCCTCGCTGGCCAAACCCAGAGCTCCTTACCCTTTTTCTAATTGCAAACATGCATTCAATGCAATGAGTGAGACATGAGTTCATTAACCATACAGGTGCTGGAGCTATTTCTAGTTTGAGTGTGGAGAGCTTGGTGATTGAATGGCTATCTATGAGAATGAGGATCAGGTCAAACGCCCTGAGTAAGGATGAGTTTCGTGCAGGTCTTATGAATGGACTCAGTCCAGGAAAGCACATTCCTTTGTACAAATTAACATAGCATATCTGGAAATCAGATACATGTAACTCACTGGGCTTGTATTAGACAATGATACCGGCAACCTACGTGAATAAGCCGCCCCTCTGGTCTGGCACATATACAAGTGGCATGATTACTGATGCTTCTACAATCGTAAATGTAAAGTCTGTGCTAAAATTAGTAACTTGTCCATCTTTTTGCGATAGGTTTGAGGTTATTGGCTACGGCTGTGCAACCTGCGTCGGGAACACGGCTCCTTTGCCAGAGTCTGTTGTTGCTGGGATCCAACAGGTAAAATCAGCTGTTTGCTTTGTAAGTGTCATTGCGCCAATGAGGATACCTGGAGACATGCGTGTGCTGTCAAACATGTTTCATATGTCGCTTAACACGTGGACAAAATGAATGTTATAATGGAAAAGATTTGGAAATGACGAGGTGGGGGAAACATGTCTCAAATAATTTTCCAGATTTAATCACTTTGCAGTGACATTTTCTGCCTCAGTTGGAATGTAGTTATATCATTGGCGGCATGGTGGCACAGTGGTTAGCACTGCTGCCTCACAGCTCCAGGGACCTGGGTTCGATTCCCGGCTTGGGTCACTGTCTGTGTGGAGTCAGCATGTTCTCCCCGTGTCTGCATGGGTTTCCTCCGGGTGCTCTGGTTTCCTCCCACATTCCAAAGATGTGCGGGTTAGGTAGATTAGCCGTGCTAAATTGGTATCAGGGGAATTAGCAGGGTAGATGCATGGGATTATGGGGATAGGGCCTGGGTGGGATTGTGGTCGGTGCAGACTCGATGGGCTGAATGGCCTCCTTCTGCACTGTAGGCATTCTATAATCATTGAGGTTACATCACCATTGCGTAGAATGTGAAACTCTGGAAAGCTGTTCACTTGTAAATGTTAATTTGGGTCCATTGTGCTATTCCCAGCTTTTATTAAGAAGATTATTTTTAATCGATTACTGACTGAATTTCTCTCTCTTTTTCCCTCCTTTCCATCCCCCTGTCTCTCCCTCTTCCCCCTCGCCTTCTCCCCCCTTGCTGCTCCTCTCCCCCACCCTCCCCTTGTCCCACCCTCGTCCCCCTTCTCCCCCCACCCTCGCCGCCCCACTTCTCTCTCCCCCCCCCTCCCCCCCCCCCCCCCACCGCCCCACTTCTTCCCCCCCCATCTTCACCGCCCTTCTTCCCCCCCCCACCTTACCGCCCCTCTCCCCACTTCGCCCCCACTCTCTCTCTCTGTGGTACAGGGTGACCTTGTTGCATGTGGAGTTCTCTCTGGAAATAAGAACTTTGAGGGCCGCCTCTGTGACTGTGTCCGTGCCAACTACCTCGCCTCTCCTCCATTAGTGGTCGCCTACGCCATTGCTGGAACAGTTAACATAGACTTTGAAAAGGAACCTTTAGGTGAGTTTTTTGATCTGTCCACACATCTTTTGTCCATTGGGTTAATTTGTTTAATTTGAAAATAGAGTGATTTTAATGTTTCACTGCACTTTTCCAGGTGTAAACTCCAGTGGGAGAGAAATCTACCTTCGTGATATTTGGCCGAGCAGGGAAGAGATTCAGCAGGTGGAGGAGCAACAAGTGATCCCGTCCATGTTCAAAGAGCTGCGAGAGAAAGTAGAGGTTGGTAACAACACGGCAAAACGGCAAACCAGGCAATAAATCCCAAGAGGCTCTGATTCGTTAATTCTATAGTTTGAGTTGAATGCCAGATATTCTCCTTGGATTCAGTGAGAATCAGTTAACTAGGGATCAGGCAAGATGTGCCTATCCCTTTCCCCAGGTAAATATAATGAGTTTCAAGGGTTGAACAGAGAATCCTCATCATCCATGGGTGGCACAGTGGTTAGCACTGCTGCCTCACAGCGCCAGGGACCCGGGTTCAATTCCCGGCCTTGGGTCACTGTCTGTGTGGAGTTTGCACTTTCTCCCTGTGTCTGTGTGGGTTTCCTCCGGGTGCTCCGGTTTCGTCCTACAGTCCAAAGATGTGCGGGTGGATTGGCCATGGTAAATTGCCCCTTAGTGTCAGGGGGACTAGCTAGTCTAAATGCAAAGGGTTATGGGGATAGGGCCTGGGTGGGATTGTGGTTGGTGCAGACTCGATGGGCTGAATGGCCTCCTCCTGCACTGTAGGGATTCTATGATTTGCAGTTTCTGAATCGAGGAGCGTTGGTGCCACACACGGGACCCAGGCAGTGACCATCTCCATTCAAATAGAACCTAACCACCTCCCCTTGACATTCAATGGCAGTTACCATCGCTGAATCCCCTACTGTCAACACCTTGAGGGTTACCATTGACCAGAAACTGAACTGGACCAGCCATATAAATGCTATAGATACAAGAGCAGGTCAGAGGCTGTGAATTCTGTACCAGGTAACTCACTTCCTGACTCCCCAAAATCTATCCATCTACAAGGCACAAGTCAGGAGTGTGATGGAATACTCCCCATTTGCCTGGATGGGGGCAGGTCCAACAACACTCAAGCTCGACACCACCCAAGACAAAGCAACCTGCTTGATTGGCTCCCCATTCACAAACATTCACCCCCTCCACCATTAATACGCAGTGCCAGCCATGTACCATCTGCAAGAACTCACCAAGGTTCCTTAAACCTGTGACCATTGCCATCTGAAGGACAGGGGCAGCACATAACCTGGGAACACCACCACTTGCAAATGACCCTCTAAGCCACTCGCTGTCCTGGCTCGGAAATATATCGTCATTCCTTCATTTTACTGGGTCAAAATCTTGGAACTCCCTCCCTAACAGCACTGTGGGTGTACCTACACCAGTGATGCCCATGTCCCGTGAATGATTAAAAAAAGCGATCAACTAGGACTAAGCAGATTGGCATCCCATCCACCACTTTAAACATCCATTAGCGCACAGTGGCAGCAGTGTGTACTACATACACGATGCACTGCAGCAACTCGCCCAAACCTACAAACTCTACCATCGAGGCTAAAACCCTGAGTGAAGTGTGGACTGCAGGGACTGTGGTGATTCAAGAAGGCAGCTCATCACTACCTTCTCAAGGGCTGTTAGGGATGGTCAATAAATAGTGGCCAGCCAGTGACACCCACATCCCATGAATGAATGAAAAACTTGTACCCCAACTTGATTGAATCGATTCCTTGCTGTTGTGGCTTTGATAGGCAGAAGAATATGCAGTTATTTATCAAAGCAAAATACTGTGGATGGTGGAGATCTGAAATAAAAACAGAAAATGCTGGATAAAACTCAGCAGGTCTGGCAGCATCTATGGAGAGAGGAACAGTTAATATTTCATGTTGAGGATCTTTCATCGGAACTGATGTTCGTCAGACAAAGATACACTCTTGTCAGACTCTGAAATGGTCTAGGAAGCCACGGTTCAATGGACAGTTAGGGATTGGCAGTAAATGCTGGCCCAGCCAGCGACACCCACATCCCATAAACTTTTTTAAAAGTTCCTGACTCTGCAAGGTCATCTGATGCGCTGCATAGCCCTTTGGGCTTCATGCTGCCTGCTGTGTTTTGTGCATTGCACTTAATGCTCCAGACACTTGAAGAAAACGTGGCAAAATAAATGTATAAACTATACTTCCTTTAATGAAGTTGGATTTTAAAAGATTTTCCATCTCCATGAACATATAGCCGAGGATTAAACGTTGACTGGAACAGTTCTATTGATTGATTGCAATTGAATAGAATCACTTGATCCATTTATCAATTCCAAACACTGAGAGCGACCTGTTAGAAGGATCTCTATCATAGGGCAGGGAGGCAATCTGTGGATACATTAGACCATAAGATATAGAAGCAGAATTAGGCCATTTGGCCCATCGAGTCTGCTCCAACATTCAATCATGGCTGATCAGTTTCTCAACCCCATTCTCCCACCTTTTCCCCAGAACCTTTGATCCCCTTACCAATCAAGAACCTATCTATCTCTGTCTTAAATACACTCAATGACCTGGCCCCTCCTGTGGCAATGGATTCCACAGATTCACCACCCTCTGGCTGAAGAAGTTCCTCCTCATCTCGGTTCTAAAGGACCATCCTTTTACTCTGAGGCTGTGCCCTCGGATCCTAGTCTCTCCTCCTAATGGAAACATCTTCCTCACGCCCACTCTATCCAGGCCTTTCAGTATTCTGTAAGTTTCAATGAGATTCTCCCCCCTCATCCTTCTAAACTCCCATCAAGTACAGACCCAGAGGCCTCAACTGCTTCTCATACATCGAGCCTTTGATTCCCGGGATGATTCTGGTGAACCTCCTCTGGACCCTCTGCTGGGCCAGGACATCCTTCCTTAGATATGGGGCCCAGAATTGCTCACAATATTCCAAATTTTAAAAGATTTTCCATCTCCATGAACATATAGCCGAGGATTAAACGTTGACTGCAACAGTTCTATTGATTGATTGCAATTGAATAGAATCACTTGATCCATTTATCAATTCCAAACACTGAGAGCGACCTGTTAGAAGGATCTCTATCATAGGGCAGGGAGGCAATCTGTGGATACATTAGACCATAAGATATAGGAGCAGATTTAAAATTTGGATGCCCTACATCTTCGTCCAGCTCACGTGTTGCACAAGGGATGTGGATCCTGCGCACAGACCATTCTTCCTTTTATCATAATTTACTTGTCACACTTTTCTTGTCTGCTATTTCCATTATATAGTTCTATCATTGTTCCCCATTCAAATCTCTAGTGTCGACTGTCACGATGTAATTTTGAGCTCGTGTCGCTAGGTGGCTCTGAGGATTGAGTTTCTGAACTATTTCCCTTAGCATCTGTTCACCAACTGGGGGTGGCTAATTTTCTAAATTTAACTAATCTTAGTGGTTTGAAAAGTGAATGGCTGAATGAGGAACTTTTGCCCAGAATGTGACCATGTGTTATACTTGGACTTGAGGAAAAACACGAGGAACTGATTTGTACTTTAAAACAATCTGGAAGTCTGAGTCGTGGTTAACAGAAATTCCGATTACTTTTTCCTAGAAAGGAAATAATCGCTGGAATGCCTTGGACGCTCCAGAGTCGCTTCTGTACCCCTGGGATTCAAAATCAACTTACATCAGATGTCCTTCATTTTTTGATAAATTTGTAAGTAATTACAATTCGATATTCAGTGCTATTCCTTTGTTTGCTGCCATGTCCTTGTTTATAAGTTGGTTCCTTTCTTTCCTGATCTTCCTTCTCCATCCTTTCCCTCCCTCGATCGCTCCCTTGCACCCTCGGTTTCCCCCACTCCCTCCCTCTGTTTCCCCCACTCCCTCCCTCTGTTTCCCCCACTCCCTCCCTCTGTTTCCCCCACTCCCTCCCTCTGTTTCCCCCACTCCCTCCCTCTGTTTCCCCCACTCCCTCCCTCTGTTTCCCCCACTCCCTCCCTCTGTTTCCCCCACTCCCTCCCTCTGTTTCCCCCACTCCCTCCCTCTGTTTCCCCCACTCCCTCCCTCTGTTTCCCCCCCTCCCTCCCTCTGTTTCCCCCCCTCCCTCCCTCTGTTTCCCCCCCTCCCTCCCTCTGTTTCCCCCCCTCCCTCCCTCTGTTTCCCCCCCTCCCTCCCTCTGTTTCCCCCCTCCCTCCCTCTGTTTCCCCCCCTCCCTCCCTCTGTTTCCCCCCCTCCCTCCCTCCCTCTGTTTCCCCCCCTCCCTCCCTCCCTCTGTTTCCCCCCCTCCCTCCCTCCCTCTGTTTCCCCCCCTCCCTCCCTCCCTCCCTCTGTTTCCCCCCTCCCTCCCTCCCTCTGTTTCCCCCCTCCCTCCCTCCCTCTGTTTCCCCCCTCCCTCCCTCCCTCTGTTTCCCCCCCTCCCTCCCTCCCTCTGTTTCCCCCCCTCCCTCCCTCCCTCTGTTTCCCCCCCTCCCTCCCTCTGTTTCCCCCCCTCCCTCCCTCTGTTTCCCCCCTCCCTCCCTCTGTTTCCCCCCCCTCCCTCCCTCCCTCCCTCCCTCTGTTTCCCCCCCCTCCCTCCCTCTGTTTCCCCCCCTCCCTCCCTCTGTTTCCCCCCCTCCCTCCCTCTGTTTCCCCCCCTCTGTTTCCCCCCTCCCTCCCTCCCTCCCTCTGTTTCCCCCCCTCCCTCCCTCCGTTTCCCCCCCTCTGTTTCCCCCCCTCTGTTTCCCCCCCTCCCTCCCTCCCTCCCTCCCTCTGTTTCCCCCCCCCTCCCTCCCTCCCTCTGTTTCCCCCCCTCCCTCCCTCCCTCCCTCTGTTTCCCCCCCTCCCTCCCTCCCTCCCTCCCTCCCTCCCTCCCTCCCTCCCCTCCCTCCCTCCCTCCCTCCCTCCCTCCCTCCCTCCCTCCCTCCCTCTCTCTGTTTCCCCCACTCCCTCCCTCCCTCTGTTTCCCCCACTCCCTCCCTCCCTCTGTTTCCCCCACTCCCTCCCTCCCTCTGTTTCCCCCACTCCCTCCCTCCCTCTGTTTCCCCCACTCCCTCCCTCCCTCTGTTTCCCCCACTCCCTCCCTCCCTCTGTTTCCCCCACTCCCTCCCTCCCTCTGTTTCCCCCACTCCCTCCCTCCCTCTGTTTCCCCACTCCCTCCCTCCCTCCCTCCCTCCCTCTGTTCCCCCACTCCCTCCCTCCCTCTGTTTCCCCCACTCCCTCCCTCCCTCTGTTTCCCCCACTCCCTCCCTCCCTCTGTTTCCCCCACTCCCTCCCTCCCTCTGTTTCCCCCACTCCCTCCCTCCCTCTGTTTCCCCCACTCCCTCCCTCCCTCTGTTTCCCCCACTCCCTCCCTCCCTCTGTTTCCCCCACTCCCTCCCTCCCTGTTTCCCCCACTCCCTCCCTCCCTGTTTCCCCCACTCCCTCCCTCCCTGTTTCCCCCACTCCCTCCCTCCCTGTTTCCCCCACTCCCTCCCTCCCTCCCTCTGTTTCCCCCACTCCCTCCCTCCCTCTGTTTCCCCACTCCCTCCCTCCCTCCCTCTGTTTCCCCCACTCCCTCCCTCCCTCCCTCTGTTTCCCCCACTCCCTCCCTCCCTCTGTTTCCCCCACTCCCTCCCTCCCTCTGTTTCCCCACTCCCTCCCTCCCTCCCTCTGTTTCCCCCACTCCCTCCCTCCCTCCGTTCCCCCACTCCCTCCCTCCCTCCGTTTCCCCCACTCCCTCCCTCCCTCCGTTTCCCCCACTCCCTCCCTCCCTCTGTTTCCCCCACTCCCTCCCTCCCTCTGTTTCCCCCACTCCCTCCCTCCCTCTGTTTCCCCCCACTCCCTCCCTCCCTCTGTTTCCCCCACTCCCTCCCTCCCTCTGTTTCCCCCACTCCCTCCCTCCCTCTGTTTCCCCCACTCCCTCCCTCCCTCTGTTTCCCCCACTCCCTCCCTCCCTCTGTTTCCCCCACTCCCTCCCTCCCTCTGTTTCCCCCACTCCCTCCCTCCCTCTGTTTCCCCCACTCCCTCCCTCCCTCTGTTTCCCCCACTCCCTCCCTCCCTCTGTTTCCCCCACTCCCTCCCTCCCTCTGTTTCCCCCACTCCCTCCCTCCCTCTGTTTCCCCCACTCCCTCCCTCCCTCTGTTTCCCCCACTCCCTCCCTCCCTCTGTTTCCCCCACTCCCTCCCTCCCTCCCTCTGTTTCCCCCACTCCCTCCTCCCTCCCTCTGTTTCCCCCACTCCCTCCCTCCCTCCCTCTGTTTCCCCCACTCCCTCCCTCCCTCCCTCTGTTTCCCCCACCTCCCTCCCTCCCTCTGTTTCCCCCACTCCCTCCCTCCCTCCTGTTTCCCCCACTCCCTCCCTCCCTCGTTTCCCCCACTCCCTCCCTCCCTCCGTTTCCCCCACTCCCCTCCCTCCCTCTGTTTCCCCCACTCCCTCCCTCCCTCCCTCTGTTTCCCCCACTCCCTCCCTCCCTCCCTCTGTTTCCCCCACTCCCTCCCTCCCTCCCTCCCTCCCTCCCTCTGTTTCCCCCACTCCCTCCCTCCCTCTGTTTCCCCCACTCCCTCCCTCCCTCTGTTTCCCCCACTCCCTCCCTCCCTCTGTTTCCCCCACTCCCTCCCTCCCTCTGTTTCCCCCACTCCCTCCCTCCCTCTGTTTCCCCCACTCCCTCCCTCCCTCCCTCTGTTTCCCCCACTCCCTCCCTCCCTCCCTCTGTTTCCCCCACTCCCTCCCCTCCCTCCCTCTGTTTCCCCCACTCCCTCCCTCCCTCTGTTTCCCCCACTCCCTCCCTCCCTCCCTCTGTTTCCCCCACTCCCTCCCTCCCTCTGTTTCCCCCACTCCCTCCCTCCCTCCGTTTCCCCCACTCCCTCCCTCCCTCCGTTTCCCCCACTCCCTCCCTCCCTCCGTTTCCCCCACTCCCTCCCTCCCTCCGTTCCCCCACTCCCTCCCTCCCTCCGTTTCCCCCACTCCCTCCCTCCCTCCGTTTCCCCCACTCCCTCCCTCCCTCCGTTTCCCCCACTCCCTCCCTCCCTCCGTTTCCCCCACTCCCTCCCTCCCCTCTGTTTCCCCCACTCCCTCCCTCCCTCTGTTTCCCCCACTCCCTCCCTCCCTCTGTTTCCCCCACTCCCTCCCTCCCTCTGTTTCCCCCACTCCCTCCCTCCCTC
>NW_027592421.1:0-54732 GCF_964213995.1 Mustelus asterias
CCCGGGGAATTCCGCCTGGAATCAATGCCTGCTGCAAACTCTGCAAATTCCCAAATGCACAGCTGGTATTCAGCAACATCTGGAAATCCCCAAATCTCAGCAATGCAGAAACTCTGCAGCAACTCTCAGCATTCCTGCAGCAGCTCAGCAGCAACTCAGCATTCCTGCAGCAACTCTCAGCATCCCTGCAGCAACTCTCAGCATTCCTGCAGCAACTCTCAGCATTCCTGCAGCAACTCAGCATTCCTGCAGCAGGGTCGCCTTTCTGCTGTTTCCAGTCTACCAGCTTTGAGTTTTTAAAAATCCTTCACTTTGCTGAATGCTCCACCCCCGGGAACAGGCCATTCAGCCCATTCATAGGGGGATAGGATTTGCTGAGTTCAGGGAGTTTGAGATGTGGGAGAATGTGGGAATTATTCCCAGGTAACAAGGCATGGATGAGAGTGTCAGGAGCTGATGGGCTGAGGATGAAGAGCAGGGATATGATTTGATTTGATTTATTATTGCCATATGTATTAGCATACAGTGAAAAGTATTATTTCTTGCGCGCTATACAGACAAAGCATACCATTCATAGAGAAGGAAACAAGAGAGTGCAAAATGTACTGTTACAGTCATAGCTAGGGTGTAGAGAAAGACCAACTTAATGCAAGGTAGGTCCATTCAAAAGTCTGACAGCAGCAGGGAAGAAGCTGTTCTTGAGTTGGTTGGTACGTGACCTCAGACTTTTGTATCTTTTTCCTGAAGGAAGAAGGTGGAAGAGAGTATGTCCGGGGTGCGTGGAGTTCTTAATTATGCTGGCTGCTTTGCCGAGGCAGCGGGAAGTGTAGACAGAGTCAATGGATCCAGTCGCAGAGGGAGGTGCCAAGGTCCAGGCCACGGAGTTTGGAGTTGAGTTTTGTGGGCATAATAGTGTTGAAGTCTGAGCTGTAGTCAATAAATAGGAATCTAACGTAGATGTCCTTGTTATCTAGGTGTTCCAGGGTTGAGTGCAGGGCCAGGGAAATGGCGTTTGCTGTGGACCTGTTGCGGCGGTAGGCAAACTGTAGTGGATCCAGGTAGTCCGGGAGGCTGGAATTGATTCGTGCCATGATTAACCTTTCAAAGCATTTCATAATGATGGATGTCAGAGCCAGTGGCCAATAGTCATTAAGGCACGCTGCTTGGTTTTTCTTAGGTACCGGGATGATGGTCGTCTTCTTGAAGCAGATAGGGACCTCAGATTGGAAATAAGCGGGAATTGTGGGAATATGTGGGATCCAATGTGACTCCCAGGTTGTGAAAAAAGAGACTCAGTGAGGCTGTTGTCAGAGGAGGAATGGAGTTGGTTGCTAGGGAGCAGAGTTTGGAGTGGGAACTCAGTTCCAGTCTCCCGGATATCTGGTTGGAGGAGATTGCCATTCGCCCTGTATTGGGTGTCAGAAAGCAATCTGATGATTTCACAATACTGAAGCAGGTTAATAGGGAAGGAAATCTGCCGTTCTTACTGGGTCTGGCCTACATATGACTCTAGACCCAAAGCAATGGCCCAAATCTTCCAGTCTCTGGGTAGGCAGAGACTGGATATGGAATTGAAATGTGTACCATACCCTATGGAAGGCATGGCCTGCGGAATCCTGTGGGAAGAGCGCAGAGAGATCCACCTTCCAAATTCCCCTGCTCCGCTGGACTCCGCAATCGTCGCTAACTTAGAGTGAAAGTCACAGACTCTGGGCACTGGGACATATTTACCTGAACAGTTACCCAGGTGGCACAGCAGTTAACACCGCTGCCTCACAGCGCCAGGGACCCAGGTTCGATTCCCGGCTTGGGACACTGTCTATGCGGAGTCTGCACATTCTCCCCGTGTCTGCGTGGGTTTCCTCCGGGTGCTCCAGTTTCCTCCCACAGTCTGAAAGACGTGCTGGTTAGATGGATTGGCCATGGGAAATGTATGGGGTTATGGGTATAGGGCGGTAGAGAGGACCTGGTAAGATACTCTGTCAAGAGTCAGTGCAGACTCGATGGGCCGAATGGCCTCTTCTGCACTGTGTGAAATGTTAGACAGATTAAAGCCTCATCAACCATCCAGGTAACTGCATAACTGACTATGTCCATTAACCAATCCCCCGAATCTACCTCCAAGCCAACCCAACTACCCATTCAACCTGACCCAACTACTCTCCTGAGCCACTCAACTCCTCGCCCCACACTCGCCCAACTCTCCCCAGACCCAATTAGCACCTCTCCACTTCCTGACCCTACACATTAACTAACACTCAAACTTAAACTGACCAGAGAGGAGTTGATGCTGTAGAAAGGGGGGAATGTCGCCCCCCCATCCTTGCTGCATTCTGATGGAGCTCCCGGAGGGAGCCGGAACTCTATTTTCTGGGGAAGTTGGGCTGGGAAGGCCACAGAAGAAACTTGAAGCAGGGATGAGTCGGGGGAATTATTGCTCGGAGCATCAATCTGATGATGATTAGACCATTTGACATATGAGCAGAATTAGGCCACTCGGCCCATTGTGTCTGCTCCGCCATTCAATCATGGCTGATATTTTTCTCATCCCCATTCTCCTGCCTTTTCCCCATAACCCCTGATCCCCTTATTAATCAAGAACCTATCTATCTGTCTTAAAGACACTCAATGACCTGGCCTCCACAACCTTTTGTGGCAAAGAGTTCCACAGATTCACCACTCTCTGGCTGAACAAATTCCTCCTCATCTGTTTTAAAGGATCATCCCTTTACCCTGAGGTTGTGCCCTCTGGTTCTAGTTTTTCCTACTAGTGGAAACATCCTCTCCACGTCCACTCTATCCAGGCCTCACAGTATCCTGTAAGTTTCAATGAGATCCCCCCTCATCTTTCTAAACTCCAACAAGTACAGACCCAGAGTCCTCAACCATTCCTCAGAAGACAAGCCACTTGTCGGAAGATTCAGGCTGTTGTGGTTGCCTCAACTGCTCTCGGAAATCGCTTATCAAGCCGCTCAGATGTCCAAAACCGCTGCGGAAAAGTCGAATGGACTGCAGCCATCCTAAAGGTGGCTCGCCACCACCTTCTGAAGGGTGGTTAGGGATGGGCAATAAATGCCTGCAATGCCCTGCTCACTTCCCATCCCAGTTTAATATCCCACCCAGTCTAATCCCACTCTCCTGCTTACTCTGCAGAACCTTCAATATCCCGCCCAGTCCAATTCCCTTGATCCCATTCACACTGTTTCCCCGATTGGTGTTATTTGGAAATTTAATGTGTGACTCCATTTCCTATTGGATAGAAATGGGACAACTGTAGGAAGTATCAGCAATCGTTCCCTTGGAGCCAGTTTGATCATTCCCTTCGGGACATGAAAGTCTTTAATGTGTCAGCTTCAAAGCCTCTCCTGGAAATAACTCGACATGTTAACACAAAAGCGGACAGTTACAGGCAGAACATCTGGGACAGGAACACACGCAGATTCCTCCTGAGGTCATAACCTGGCTGAAATGCTGAATCCTCAGCCACTCACAGCCAGTCACATCAGCACAAATTTGATCATTAGTTTCTCCTTCTAATATTCAATCCCAAATATTTGTCCAGCTTTCATTTAACCAAGTTAATTCATTCACCTTTAACTAGTTCACAATGTCTGTTCCACGGACCTGTTAATCTGTGGGAGAACAATTTATGATCTTGAGACTTTGTTTCAAGTTCAATGATGTTGTGTGCGTCTCTGCTGATTTTAGCCTGTTTATGTTTCGAGAAAATGTGGTGTGAGATTTCAAAACATAGAACTAGAAAGGAAATTCACCTCCAGACACAAAGATCTAGGAACTGATTTTAGTCTGGGATTGGTTCAGCACTCCTCAAAGGGCGAGCTGTATAAATGTAGCCCTTTCTTTAAGTTAAAGCTTTGTCCTAAGAACTAAAGAATCCCTACAGTGCAGAAAGAGGCTATTCGGCCCAACGGGTCTGCACAGACTCTCTGAAAGAGCATTTACCCAGCCCTACCCCTCCAACCCCATGCATTTAGCACGGCCAATCCACCTAACCCACACATCTTTGGATTGTGGGAGGAAACCGGAGCACCCGGAGGAAACCCACGCAGACACGGGGAGAATGTACAAACTCCACGCAGACAGTGACCCAAGCCGGGAATTGAACCCGGGTTCCCGGCGCTGTGAGTGCAGCAGCGCGAACCACTGTGCCACTGCTGTGTGCAGTTTATAAAAACACTTGCTGAAATGTTCAGAATGACTCTTAAATCTAGCGGCTCCTATGTTGGTCCTATGTTGTATACCTGTCACTTTGCTGTGCTATCTGTTGGTGGGTTAAGTGGAACACCTTGTAAGGTAGCAGGAGTGCTAGGTTACCTGATACTAGGGTGTCACGGTGGCACAGTGGTTAGCACTGCTGCCACACAGCGCCAGGGACCTGGGTTTGATTCCTGGCTTGGGTCACTGTCTGTGTGGAATCTGCATGTTCTCCCCGTGTCTGCGTGGGTTTCCTCCGGGTGCTCCGGTTTCCTCCCACAGTCTGAAAGACGTGCTGGTAAGGGTGCATTGACCGTGCTAAATTCTCCCTCAGTGTACCCGAACAGGTGCCAGAGTGTGGCGACTAGGGGATTTTCACAGTAACTTCATTGCAGTGTTAATGTAAACCTACTTGTGTCACTAATAATAGAAACTAGAAACAGGAGGAGGCCATTCGGCCCTTCGAGCCTGCTCTGCCATTCATTATGATCATGGCTGATCATCAAATTCCCCCCATATCCCTCGATCCCTTTAGCCCCAAGAGCTATGTCTAATTTCTTCTTGAAATCACACAATGTTTCAGCCTCAACTACTTTCTGTGGTTTAACTTTAAAAAAACAGTTTCTGGGCTAATATTGAGGTCCGGTTCCTTTCACGGTTGGTACTTTGCCCAAGTGGTCATTCTTCATGCTTGAGTCGAGATGGTTGCTATCTGTACAGTTTAACCAAGACATTTACTATTGACCTTAATCAATGAATCATGGAATAATACAGCACCAAAGAAAGCCAGGTGGCCAGTTGTGCCTGTTCAAGCTGTTTGAAAGCACTAACTGATATTTAGCACACGCTGCTCTTTCCTCATAGATCTGTATGTTTTTCTACTTCAAGTATTTGTCCAATTCCCTTGCAGATGCTTTTTATTGTCTCTGCCTCCGCTGTTTGAAAAAAAAGCGTCTGAACTGGTTTAATAACTGCCCTAAATTAATCTTCTGGCTAATCCACTCAGGGATCTTGTTTTTGCCTTCCTTAGATCTGAAGGATTTTCCAATTTCCACCAGCAATTTGTAATCCAGAAAAATTACCAGCAATTTGTGTTAGCTTTAACTTTAACCCAGCTTTAGCTGGGTGGCACGGTAGCACAGTGGTTAGCACTGCTGCTTCACAGCTCCAGCGACCTGGGTTCGATTCCCGGCTTGGGTCACTGTCTGTGTGGAGTTTGCACATTCTCCCCATGTCTGTGTGGGTTTCCTCTGGGTGCTCCGGTTTCCTCCCACAGTCCAAAGATGTGCGGGTTAGGTTGATTGGCCATGCTAAAAATTACCCCTTAATGTCCTGAGATGCGTAGGTTAGGGGGATTAGCGGGTAAATATGTAGGGATATGGGGGTAGGGCCTGGGTGGGATTGTGGTCGGTGCAGACTCGATGGGCCAAATGGCCTCCTTCTGCACTGTAGGGTTTCTATGTTTAAGAACAACATTTAAGGTTAATATTCTCCAAATCTCCCATGCTTACCTTAACTCCCAAACAGAGGGCAAAATGGCACTCTGTTCACAGATGCTTTCCAGCAGGAATCATTGGATTGTAGTGGGAAAGCTGTCAGCAGAGAGTTTTCCCAGTTAATACTTTCCCCTCAACTATTCTCACCAAAGGCTAGCTCACCTGCTCAGTACCTCATTGCTCTTTGGGGGATCTTATTCTGTGCAAAAGATGAAAGTAGCATCATACTTCAGGGTTATTGTATGTGAACCTCTTTCTGTGTCAAGAGTGAGTCAGAGGGACTGGAGCAGTGATAATAGCTGGGTGTGTTTGTCAGATTTGAGTGTTCAGTTCCATTCCACAAGGCCTGATATTTAAGCAGCAGTGGTGGTCTACAGCAGGGCTTGAATAACATCCATGCTTGTGCTGGTTAATGACAGATAGCATTGCAGCCAGCTAGGCAATGACCATTTTGTACAAGAGAAAGTTCAGCCATTTCCTCTTAACCTTGAACAACACCACAAGCCCAAGATCTGCAGCAGTACATGATGCAGGCCAACAATGACCTACTTGGCACCTGGGAATAGGCAATAAATAGCACATTTTCAGTCTTCTACATCCCGAGAACAAATTTATTTAACACAAGACTGAGTAAACTTAAGGATTCAAATAAGTAACTCTCAAGAAGTTTAGAGTGCTTCAGTGATTGGTTACAATGTGATAATTTCACTTTTGTAAAGATTTCAGTGTGTTCAGAATGGTTCTAATTTCCATCAACTCAAATATAGAAAGCATTAAATGCATATGCAGCAATGATAGAATCCCTACAGTGCAGAAGGAGGCCATTTGGGCCATCAAGTCTACACTAACAACAATCCCTCTCTATCCCTGTAACCTCACGTATTTACCCTGTTAGTCTCCCCCTGACACTATGGGGCAATTTAGCATGGCCAATCCACCTAACCCGCACATCTTTGGAGTGTGGGAGGAAACCGGAGCACCCGGAGGAAACCCACACAGACACGGGGAGAACGTACAAACTCCACACAATCACCCGAGGCCAGAATTGAACCTGGGTCCCTGGCGCTGTGAGGCAGCAGTGCTAACCACTGTGCCACCCTGCAATGGCAGAGGACACTTTAGTCATTTGTATCATCATATGGATGACCTTTTAAATCATATGACACTGGACATTTCCCGTCTCAAGTTCTCCATTTTGCTGTTCTCAAGATGGATCTGAGTGAAGACTCCATTCCAGAGTCCCGCCCATCACAGAATCGAGCATTTCCCCTTGGGCACCAACACTGGAGTTCATTCCATCTTTCTGTGTCTGGAGGGGACAGAGGCCTGGTGTATCCCAACAGGAAAAGGGGACTGAATGGGTGGCCTGGCTGGACTCGACGCCACAGGAAGACTAGCCACCTTCCTCACTCCTCCTTCAGGGAGTGGGATGCCCAAGGACAGCTGAGAATATTATACAATGGTCGGGCTGGTATGTCCAAAAGCAACCACATGAGAAGCAGTCGTGTAAATTCTCTCAGTGTGATGGGATAATAAGAACATAAGAACTAGGAGCAGGAGTAGGCCATCTGGCCCCTCAAGCCTGCTCCACCATTCAATAAGATCATGGCTGATCTTTTTGTGGACTCAGCTCCACTTACCCTCCCGCTCACCATAACCCTTAATTCCTTTACTGTTCAAAAATTTATCTATCCTTGCCTTAAAAACATTCAATGAGGTAGCCTCAACTGCTTCACTGGGCAGGGAATTCCAAAAATTCACAACCCTTTGTGTGAAGAAGTTCCTCCTCAACTCAGTCCTAAATCTGCTTCCCCTTATTTTGAGGCTATGCCCCCTACTTCTAGTTTCACCCGCCAGTGGAAACAACTTCCCTACTTCTATCTTTACTATTCCCTTCATAGTCTTATATGTTTCTATAAGATCTCCCCTTATTCTTCTGAATTCCAATGAGTGTAGCCCCAGTCTACTCAGTCTCTCCTCATAAGCCAACCCTCTCAACTCCGGAATAAACCTAATGAATCTCCTCTGCACCCCCTCCAGTGCCAGTATATCCTTTCTCAAGTAAGGAGACCAAAACTGTACACAGTACTCCAGGTGTGGCCTCACCAGCACCTTATACAGCTGCAACATAACCTCGCTGTTTTTAAACTCCGTCCCTCTAGCAATAAAGGAGAAAATTCCATTTGCCTTCTTAATTACCTGCTGCACCTGCAAACCAACTCCTTGAGATTCCTGCACAAGGACACCCATGTCCCTCTGCACAGCAGCATGCTGCAATTTTTTATCTTTAAATAATAGTCCATTTAGCTGTTATTCCTACCAAAATGGATGACCTCACATTTACCAACATTGTACTCCATCTGCCAGACCCTCACCCACTCACTTAGACTATCTATATCCCTTTGCAGACTTTCAGCGTCCTCTGCACACTTTGCTCTTCCACCCAGCTTAGTGTCATCTGCGAATTTTGATACACTACACTTGGTCCCCAACTCCAAATCATCTATGTAAATCGTAAACAATTGCAGTCCCAACACTGATCCCTGAGGCACACCACTAGTCACTGATCGCCAACCGGAAAAACACCCATTTACCCCCACTCTTTGCTTTCTGTTAGTTAACCAATCCTCTATCCATGCTAATACATTACCTGTAACACCGTGCACCTTTATCTTATGTAGCAGTCTTTGAAGCGGCACCTTGTCAAATGCCTTCTGGAAATCCAGATACACCACATCCACAGGTTCCCCATAGTGCAGTGGACAATCTCTAACCCATAACATCTAACACAAACTCTGCTATCAACCTCTACCCCAAAGAGAATAATGGCAGCTTTATTAACGCATGTTTAGAAGTTCCTCTCTGTGAAACCACTTCACAGCTTCTCTGCAGAAATCACATCACATCCACTAATGATCTTTCTCACACTCCTCCATGTGATTCTTTGCTGTTCTGCGCCACATCCTTATTCAAAAAACTATCTCCATCAGCCTGACTCTCACTCGCCACCTGCACAAAGAACAAAATCTTTTTGACCACCTCCCCCGGCCTGTCCGTCACCTCCCTCTGCCCATTAACCACCCATCCACCAACCACCCCCGGCCCATTGACCACCTCCTCGGCCCGTCCACCACCTCTCACCCATTGACCACCTCCCCATCCATCCACCACCTCTGCTGCCCATCCACCACCTCCCCCCACCCATTGACCACCTCCTCACACATCAACCACCCCCTACTCATCCACCAACCCCACCCCGGCCCATTGACCACCTCCCCCGGCCTGTCCACCCCTTGTAACTAATGTCTGATGCGTTAAAGACCTGCCGATGGGCGCTAATGATCTGAAACAAAAACATTTCTACAATATAAACTCCCCCGCCAGATATTTCTAAGTTCCTCCATCTACAAGATGCTTTTGCAGCAACTTAGAAACATAGAAGAAACATAGAAAAACTACAGCACAAAACAGGCCCTTCGGCCCCACAGGTTGTGCCGAACATATCCCTACCTTTTAGGCCTACCTATAACCCTCTATCCCATTAAGTCCCATGTACTCATCCAGGAGTCTCTTAAAAAACCCTATTGAGTTTGCCTCCACTACCACTGACGGCAGCCGATTCCACTCGCCCACCACCCTCTGTGTGAAAAACGTCCCCCTAACATTTCCCCTGTACCTACCCCCCAGCACCCTAAACCTGTGTCCTCTCATAGCAGCCATTTCCACCCTGGGAAAAAGCCTCTGAGAGTCCACCCGATCTATGCCTCTCAACATCTTATATATCTCTATTAGGTCTCCTCTCATCCTACGTCTCTCCAAGGAGAAAAGACCGAGCTCCCTCAGCCTATCCTCATAAGGCATGCCACTTAATCCAGGCAACATCCTTGTAAATCTCCTCTGCACCCTTTCAATCTTTTCCACATCCTTCCTGTAATGAGGCGACCAGAACTGAGCACAGTATTCCAAATGGGGTCTGACGGGGGTCTTATATAGCTGCATCATTATCCCCGGACTCCCAAACTCAATCCCTCGATTGATAAAGGCCAGCACACCATACGCCTTCTTAACCACCTCCTCCACCTACGGGGCTGATTTTAGAGTCCTATGGACCCGGACCCAAAGGTCCTTCTGATCCTCTACCGTACTAAGAGTCTTTCCCTTTATATTGTACTCCTTCATCCCATTCGACCTGCCAAAATGGACCACTACGCATTTATCTGGGTTGAAGTCCATCTGCCACTTCTCCGCCCAGTCTTGCATCGTATCTATGTCCCTCTGTAACTTCTGACATCCCTACTTGTCACGGTTTCTTCGACAGTGCCTCCCGAACCCGGGCACCTACCCTCCTGGGCACCTGAATAGAAACAGCAGCAGCTACAAGTTCCAGTCTGACTCGGAGATACATCACTGTTCCTTCATCAGCGCTGGTTTAAGAGCTCCACTTTCTTCAGGGCAAAAAGGGATTGCCAGCAATGTCCCACCCCAGGAAACCTTCCTTTTAAACATTGCTGCTTCAATCGGGATTCTCCAGCCTTCACATCACAATCAAACTCTTGGTTTAATTTCACTCCACGTAAACTCCACAAGCTGCATCTCACTTTCGATTCAGCACCTTCCAGCTTTCTGTTTTCCAATCAGAACCACTGCGCCCGTTTCCCCGACAGCAGCTGTCAATAATGGTTAAACTCCACAATTTACACCTCCACTAGACACTTGTTCCATTGCCATCTCCTTTATCCTTTCATCATCATCCCTTTAATCTCTGCTACCTCCTCCCCAACCCTATCAAAACCATCCTCCCCCTGTCCCTGCCTCTGTATTTGCTTAAAATATTTATTGTTTCTGGAGGCAGATCATTGTCTTGAGAAGTTAACTTTTACTAATTTAGCTCAATCTGTGTTTGCTGTTAATTACTATTGAGATAGATGATATGCACAGATACTAATTACCTTTTACATTTTAGTTTAGTGCAATTTATTAAGCTTAGTGAAAATTAGTTCTGAATTTGGCTAGTTCTGCACGGAGGGCCCAGGGATCACTGAGGGTGCGGAGGGGTGCTGGGGATGTGTGGGGGTCATGATGTGGAGATGCCGGCGTTGGACTGGGGTAAACACAGTAAGATCTTACGATGTGTGGGGGTTCAGGGACAAGCTACAGGCTTCTAACCCTCGCACACCCAGCCAGCACAGGCCAGGCCAGAGTTGACAGGTCAGTGCCCAGTGTCTGGGGAGCAGGACGGTCAGTGCTAACCCAGTGCAGCAATCAACTCGATTCCTGTAGATTTCTTCCACACGGAATGGGTCACAGCCAGACCGGGAGCTCAGGATGTGAGGATGGGGATCGGGTGGAATCTCCAATCCAATACTTCAATTCGTCAACATTTAAAAATGGAATTTCCTGGAACCACAAAACAATTTTGTGAATTAACAAACCGTTATTCTGGAACTCCTCCCCCTTTTCTGTAACTGTTCTATTTTACAGTGAACACATCAGTAATCTCTTTCCCAGGTGTGGATTATCCCAGTGTTAATGCTGTCAGTGATGTGTAACATTAGAAAGTGGTTAGTAACAGTGTTGAAATGTCTGGGTTCAGCCCATCCCTAAATCTTCCAGTTTTAAACATCGCCGTCACTGGGTGAGTGAAGTCGCTGATTTCCGATCGCCGCTCACTCTGGCCTCTCCGGCAGTCTATCATGTTGTTCAAATGTTGCTTTGACCAAGTTTGTCATCGGATTCAGATCCCAAACCGACCATCTGCAAATGAAGAGCGTCCCCACTGCCTCCGTGCTGGTGATTTGATGGGTCTGGAGGTGTCAGGGACAATCCCCCCCCCCGCCCCACCCCTGGCCAATGCTCCGTGGCCCTGTTCCATTTTCAGGCACAGTCTGGTTCTTCTCAGCTACTCCTGAGGCAGCTTTAGATTTGTGTAATCTTCCACAACAATGAAGCTAACATTACCGAGAGCTCTTCCTGTTGGACTCATTCCCTCCATCTCCTCTGCTGAGTCCAGATTGGGGGAGTCCTTCTGTTCCCCCAGTTTGAGATTGGCTGGTTCGATCTCCAGTGTTAAACTTTGATTGGTGGGGATGTTTTCCTTTGTTAAATATTGATTGGTTCTTTCCCTTTGGTTATTTTGCCCTGAACATGGATTGGTTGATTGGTGATGAGATCCTGAACATGGATTGGTTGATTGGTGATGAGATCCTGAACATGGATTGGTTGATTGGTGATGAGATCCTGAACATGGATTGGTTGATTCATGATGAGATCCTGAACATGGATTGGTTGATTGGTGATGAGATCCTGAACATGGATTGGTTGATGCTTTGTGGTGTTGGAAATTGAAGACCAGTCCATGTTTCTGTGGGGTGGATTGAGACATGGTGTCGTTCTGTATATTCTGATTGTCCATCAGCTCCTCCTGTTTCTGCAACTCGGCTAAAGCTTTAGCTAAAAGGAAAATAAGAAAATCAGACATCACATTAATGTTGAATCCAAAACCAAACACTGAACGATAATGAAACTGCAACATCCCTCTGCCTCACATCTAACAGCGCACACAAACTGACTGACTGTCAGAGCATATCAGAGAACACTCAGTGTTAGACGGGATTCACAGGGAGGTCAGACAGGGACAAGGATGACAGTTTCCCTCTTCTGAAGGACATTTGAAAATTTGCATGTTGTGAATTAGGTGGCATTCGGTGAGTTTCAGAGAGCCAGCAGTGACAGGATGACTGAATGGCCTCCATCATTGCAATGATCCTTGAAGAATAATGTCTTTTCCAGGTGTCAGACACAGATCCCGAACACAGTCCCAGTCAGTAAGAAAGCGCCTCAGTATCTTAAACATGCCTCACCTGTACAGTGTAGAGGGAGCTTTACTCTGTATCTAACCCCGTGCTGTACCTGTCCTGGGAGTGTTTGATTTTGACAGTGTAGAGGGAGCTTTACTCTGTATCTAACCCCGTGCTGTACCTGTCCTGGGAGTGTTTGATGGGGACAGTGTCGAGGGAGCTTTACTCTGTGTCTAACCCCGTGCTATACCTGTTCTGGGAGTGTTTGATGGGGTCAGTGTAGAGAGGGAGCTTTACTCTGTGTCTAACCCCATGCTGTACCTGTCCTGGGAGTGTTTGATGGGGTCAGTGTAGAGAGGGAGCTTTACTCTGTGTCTAACCCCGTGCTATACCTGTTGTGGGAGTGTTTGATGGGTTTAGTGTAGAGAGAGCTTTACTCTGTATCTAACCCCGTGCTGTACGTGTCCTGGGAGTGTTTGATGGGGGACAGTGTAGAGGGAGCTTTACTCTGTATCTAACCCCGTGCTGTACCTGTCCTGGGAGTGTTTGATGGGGACAGTGTAGAGGGAGCTTTACTCTGTATCTAACCCCGTGCTGGACCTGTCCTGGGAGTGTTTGATGGGGGACAGCGTAGAGGGAGCTTTACTCTGTATCTAACCCTGTGCTGTACCTGTCCTGGGAGTTTAAGTTCGCATCTTAATGAGCAGTGTGTCCATGGTGATGGGGTTGGATGCAGGTTAGCAGAGAGCAGTGGATCTGGCTGTGTGTCTTTTACCTGCCAGCAGCTTGCTGCGCTGCGATGCTTCATTAGCCAGTGTGTATGAGAGATTAATAATCCGCTCCCTCTCTCTGTCTCCCAGCTGCATGGAACGGTCGCAAGGGGCCCAGCTCCCAGCTACATCAGGACTAAAATTACAAAGAAATAGATATTTACTTTATGGCAACTTGTATCGAGAAAGGGCAGTCTTGGAGAACCCAGGCACAACTAGAATTGGGGAGCGAGGCGTAACGGGGAGGCTAATCAATGCTTCCTACAACAAACAGGGACCGAAACCCCCCGAACCCAAATAATAACAGAAACCCACCCTGAACCCCGATAATAACAGAAACTCCCCCTGAACCCCGATAATAACAGAAACTCCCCCTGAACCCCGATAATAACAGAAACTCCCCCTGAACCCCGATAATAACAGAAACTCACCCTGAACTCCGATAATAACAGAAACTCACCCTGAACCCCAATAATAACAGAAACTCACCCTGAACCCCAATAATAACAGAAACCCACCCTGAACCCCGATAATAACAGAAACTCACCCGGAACCCCAATAATAACAGAAACCCACCCTGAACCCCAATAATAACAGAAACTCACCCTGAACCCCAATAATAACAGAAACCCACCCTGAACCCCAATAATAACAGAAACTTGCCCTGAACCCCAATAATAACAGAAACCCACCCTGAACCCCGATAATAACAGAAACTCACCCTGAACCCCGATAATAACATAAACTCACCCCGAACCCCAATAATAACAGAAACCCCCCGAACCCCAATAATAACAGAAACTCACCCTGAACCCCAATAATAACAGAAACCCCCCGAACCCCAATAATAACAGAAACTCACCCTGAACACCGATAATAACAGAAACCCAACCCTGAACCCCGATAATAACAGAAACCCCCCGAACCCCAATAATAACAGAAACCCCCCCCAAACCCCAATAATAACAGAAACCCCCGAACCCCAATAATAACAGAAACCCACCCTGAACCCCAATAATAACAGAAACCCCCCGAACCCCAATAATAACAGAAACTCACCCTGAACCCCAATAATAACAGAAACCCACCCTGAACCCCGATAATAACAGAAACCCACCCTGAACACCGACAATAACAGAAACCCACCCTGAACCCCAATAATAACAGAAACCCACCCTGAACCCCGATAATAACAGAAACCCACCCTGAACCCCGATAATAACAGAAACCCACCCTGAACCCCGATAATAACAGAAACTCACCCTGAACCCCAATAATAACAGAAACCCCCGAACCCCAATAATAACAGAAACTCCCCGAAGCCCAATAATAACAGAAACCCACCCTGAACCCCGATAATAACAGAAACTCACCCTGAACCCCGATAATAACAGAAACCCACCCTGAACCCCGATAATAACAGAAACTCACCCCGAACCCCAATAATAACAGAAACCCAACCCTGAACCCCAATAATAACAGAAACTCACCCCGAACCCCAATAATAACAGAAACCCCCCGAACCCCAATAATAACAGAAACCCACCCTGAACCCCGATAATAACAGAAACCCCCCGAACCCCAATAATAACAGAAACCCACCCTGAACCCCGATAATAACAGAAACCCACCCTGAACCCCGATAATAACTGGTACAGAACCACCCCTCACCCCCAATGCCAATAACGTGAACTGTTTTGGGGGTGTGATGTTCCAGAGGGACTGCTTTGGAAACCCCTCTAATCACAGGAGCTAAGGAAGCGGCTGTTAGTTTTACAGTCTGGGGGTGCAGCGTGGGGGGAGCAGCGTGGGGGTGCAGCGTGGGGTACAGGGCTGACACACAGGGGTTTGTGCAGTGACTCAATGAATGAATTTGAAGGTGAGAAGGTTGTGATGGTGGGTGTCGTCTGGAGGCCAGATTAAAGTTTGAATTTTCCTTCAGGTTAGAGGAAAATTGGTGTTTGTTCCAGCAGCGATCGCACTGCAAAGAAACCCAGAAACAAGGAACTAGAGTCAGTCTGAAGCAGCGGTTACAAAGATATCTGAAGGCTGGTTTTGTGAAGCTAGACATGGGAGCGGATTCCGGGTTGTACAGTCATACAAACAGACATACATACACACAAGCACAGGAACATACATACATACAAACATACAAGCACACAAACATACATATGAACAAACAAACACAAACATACAGGTTCGGAGCAGGAGTTGTCCTGATTAGTGAGGGTCACACATTGTCAAACAACTCCTTAATATTTGGGCACAATCACTCAATGTTCTTTCGCAGCCATTACTGACCCGGGTTTTCCTCTTTCCAGTTCAGAGATTCAATGATAACTTTCAAAAGGAAATTAGATAAATTCTTCAAAAGGAGAAATTTGTAGGGTAATGGGAAAACAGCATAGAATGGAAATGATTGGATCGCTCTCTCATGGAGCCAGCACAGGGACAATGGGCCAAATAGCCTCCTCCTGTGTTGCATGATTGAGATTCCTCACCTGGCCTTTGCAATCATGGTTTTAATTTTCTCCACTGTTCTTTGCTTCTCCTGCAGCTGCTCTGCGCTGAGAGGAGCCTCAGAATCCGCCTCAATATATCGCGTGGTAATGACAACTTTACTGGGTCGACACTGGAAATGAAGTAACTCGTTATAACAACCAGTCCAAAACCACCCAGTCCAAAACCACCCAGTCCAAAATCACCCAGTCCAAAACCACCCAGTCCAAAACCACCCAGTCCAAAATCACCCAGTCCAAAACCACCCAGTCCAAAACCACCCAGTCCAAAATCACCCAGTCCAAAATCACCCAGTCCAAAACCACCCAGTCCAAAATTTTCACATTCTAACTCTCACGCATTCCCATCACTCTCTCCCTCTCTTTATCACTCTCTCTTCGACTCATAACTCATTCTCCCAATCTCTCACGTGCTTTCTCCTTCCACTCTTAACCCTCTCCCAGTCCACCCGTGGCCAGGGGTCGAGTTTTGTAAAGTGGTCTTTCTGTTATTGTTGACGATGTTCTGTGGCACACACTTCCCCCAGTACCTAATGGAGAATGGCATCCACAGGTCCATAACTGTGTACACAACCCAAAAACCCCAGTGTCAATCTTAACCCACTTAGCCGGGGTTCCCACCCTAACTATGACCACTGCCTCCTGCTGGTGACTGCATGTTTCACGTGAAGGCAGCATCTTGGGAAGGAGCTGCAGAAAATGGGCCTATCACCAACATATTCTCACTTGTTTTCTTACCGTGCGATTACGTTCGTGGCTTTCTGCTGTCTCTGGTGCTGAGATCTTTGTCACCAATTTACTCAACGCAGTCACATTTGGATCTCCACCTGGCCCAGGTGCGGGTGTTGGTTTTGTGGGGGCAGTTGGGGAGTTTCCCGGTCTGGTCCGAGAGGGCATCACACTGGCAGTGAGATGGGCACCTGTTGAATGGCTGGTCACTGGTCTGTTGGTCAGGAGACTGGCAGAGTTCAGTCTTGGTGCCCCTGTCAACGTTCCTCTCTGACAAGTCAACAAACAGAGTCTGAATGTGAATCTTACCCACTCCTTCTACCTGAATGTGAATCTTACCCACTCCTTCTACCAACTCAAACTCCAGCTCACTGACCTCGCTCTGGATTAAGAAAATCCAAACCGAGTGAGACACACACACTGGTCATTCCCGTAAATCAGACAAACACCCAACCATTAAAATATCTCCCAGGATTGGCAGAGAATAGCTATGAGAAGGTGAATTAAGCTGTGACAGCCGGCTTGGATAATCGCTCATAGAGTCAGAGAGGTTTACAGCATGGAAACTGGCCCTTCGGCCCAACTTGTCCATGCCGCCCCTTTTTTTAACCACTAAGCTAATCCCAATTGCCCGCATTTGGCCCATATCCCTCTATACCCATTTTTAAAAGACAAAATTGTACCCGCTTCTACTACTGCCTCTGGCAGCTTGTTCCAGACACTCACCACCCTCTGTGTGAAAAAATTGTCCCTCAGAACCCTTGAACAATATGGTTATTTCAGCAATCACATAATCTAACATACAAGCTGTCCTAGTGAATGTTTTGACACTTCTCAAATTCAGACTTTCTTAGAAAAATATACCACATTAGTTTTACAAGTGTCTCATAAAATCGTGTACAAGCCTCAGCCACTGAGAACAGGAGGAAGCGGAGAAAGATGCAGTTTTAATTTTTATTTGCCCACTAACTATTCCAGATTGAATAGAGAGAGTGTCAGTGTGGAATGGAGACAGGCATTGCAATCATCCTGATCCGGACAGGGTTAATCAAAGCCAGACTCACCATGATTGGTGACACGGCCACACTTCTCTGGGACACGAGACCCACCCGAGGTCTCTCGTGGAGATGTCCTTCCCGATGTCGCTTCATTCTTTCCATCTGCTCTTCAGCACTCATCTTTCCTTTCCTGCCAACCCCTCCAGCACTCACTGAATGTTGGCCCTGGCGACACAGAGGCAACAAGACAGAGTATCACACACACCTCACACTTTGATCTCTCTTCCAATGACTCATAAGAACTAGGAGCAGGAGTAGGCCATCTGGCCCCTCGAGCCTGCTCCGCCATTCAATAAGATCATGGCTGATCTTTTCGTGGACTCAGCTCCACTTACCCGCCCGCTCACCATAACCCTTAATTCCTTTACTGTTCAAAAATTTATCTATCCTTGCCTTAAAAACATTCAATGAGGTAGCCTCAACTGCTTCACTGGGCAGGGAATTCCACAGATTCACAGCCCTTTGTGTGAAGAAGTTCCTCCTCAACTCAGTCCTAAATCTGCTTCCCCTTATTTTGAGGCTATGCCCCCTAGTTCTAGTTTCACCCGCCAGTGGAAACAACTTCCCTGCTTCTATCTTATCTATTCTCTTCATAATCTTAAATGTTTCTATAAGATCTCCCCTCATTCTTCTGAATTCCAATGAGTGTAGCCCCAGTCTACTCAGTCTCTCCTCATAATCCAACCCTCTCAACTCCGGAATCAACCTAGTGAATCTCCTCTGCAACCCCTCCAGTGCCAGTATATCCTTTCTCAAGACTCTCTGTCCTTTCATCCCATTATTCCATTGTCGAGTCTGCGATGAACTTCCCACAAGATGAATAATGAAATAAATCCAGTGGAAAAGCGGGGAGTTCCCAGTCGAGGGAGAGTGTAAAATCGGGAAGGAATTTGATGGAGTGGATGAAAAGATTTTGGTTTCATTGGCAGGAGGGTGGGTGGCCAGGAGACACAGAATCATAGAATCCTACAGTGCAGAAAGAGGCTATTCGGCCCATCGAGTCGGCATCAACCAGAATCCTACCCTGGCCCTATTCCTGAAACTCCATATATTTACCCTGCTAATCCCCTGACACTAAAGGTCAATTTAGCATTGCTAATCCACATAACCCGCACATCTTTAGACTGTGGGAGGAAACCGGAGCACCCGGAGGAAACCCACGCAGACATGGGGAGAATGTGCAGGCTCCACACAGACAGTGATCCGAGGCCGGGAATCAAACCCGGGTCCCTGGCGCTGTGAGGTAGCAGGGCTAACCACTGTGCCAACGTGCTGCCCAGATTTAAGATGAATGGGTATTTGTAAACACAGCAAGTTGTTGTGATCTGGAAGGTGCTGCTTGGGGGGGCGTTGGAAGCAGATTCACTGAGATTCTCAGCGGGGATTTGGGGAGGTTCAGATACCTTGTGGTTTGCACTTGTCACTGGATTGCTATGGACACCGTCGCTCTGTCGCTGTGCGTGTTTCTGCTCCGGGGGGGTTGCGGGAGATTCGGGTTCAGTGTCAGAATGTTCCGGGGGGTTCTGCTCTCTCTCAGGCCAGGCGTGGGGGAGGGGCGGCCGGCTGGGGGCGGTTTCCGCAACCTGGAGGGTCAAAAATAACAAGGAGACCAGTTAAACAGAACAACCCCCACCCCCAACCCCAGCCTCACAGCCCACCCCCCCCCACCGACTCCTCATCCCCCCACCCTCCCCCACCCCTTCCTCACCCCCCACCCTCCCTCCCCCAACCCCAACCCTCCCTCCCCCAGCCCCCACCATCACCGTCAACCCTCCCCCCTCCTCACACTCCACCCCACCACCGTGGTGTTACTCACCTCTCCCCGGGGCAGCGGCTGGGTGCAGGTTGGAGACGGCAGTGGGGACAAGCCGAATGGAGTTTGCTGGGAGTCACTCTGACACTCCGAGGGAAGATCGAGACCTGGGGAGACTGTAAACATTGCTGAAGGTGGGGAGGGAAAATCCCAGAACACGGGTTAAAGCAGGAGAAAGACAGCATTCCAGAACATTCCCCAGCACACGGGTAGGAATAATAAAAAACAGCAACCGCAGGAAAAGTACACAGCAGTGAACAGTCAAACTAACGTCATAGATTCAACAGAATCAGGTCCTGGATTGGACTCTATATCCATGTGGACACCATGAGGCATGGATTCTATAGGGTAGAATAAATCATTCATATGGATTCTATCGGGCATGAATATTACCTGGTATCAATCAATGGAGTTAATGTGTGTGGAACCCGTACCCCAGTGAGAGTCAGTGTGTGTGGAACCCGTACCCCAGTGAGAGTCAGTGTGTGTGGAACCCGTACCCCAGTGAGAGTCAGTGTGTGTGGGACCTGTACCCCAGTGAGAGTCAGTGTGTGTGGAACCCGTACCCCAGTGAGAGTCAGTGTGTGTGGAACCCGTACCCCAGTGAGAGTCAGTGTGTGTGGAACCTGTACCCCAGTGAGAGTCAGTGTGTGTGGAACCCGTACCCCAGTGAGAGTCAGTGTGAGTGGGACCCGTACCCCAGTGAGAGTCAGTGTGTGTGGGACCCGTACCCCAGTGAGAGTCAGTGTGTGTGGAACCCGGACCCAAGTGAGAGTCAGTGTGTGTGGAACCCGTACCCCAGTGAGAGTCAGTGTGTGTGGAACCTGCACCCCAGTGAGAGTCAGTGTGTGTGGAACCCGTACCCCAGTGAGAGTCAGTGTGTGTGGGACCCATGCCCCAGTGAGAGTCAGTGTGTGTGGAACCTGTACCCCAGTGAGAGTCAGTGTGTGTGGAACCCGTACCCCAGTGAGAGTCAGTGTGTGTGGAACCTGTACCCCAGTGAGAATCAGTGTGTGTGGAACCCGTACCCCAGTGAGAGTCAGTGTGTGTGGAACCTGTACCCCAGTGAGAGTCAGTGTGTGTGGAACCCGTACCCCGGTGAGAATCAGTGTGTGTGGAACCTGTACCCCAGTGAGAGTCAGTGTGTGTGGAACCCGTACCCCGGTGAGAATCAGTGTGTGTGGAACCCGTACCCCGATGAGAATTGTATCATGGACATAGCAGCGATGGTCAGAGACATGAAGTGTCAGTGTCAGACTGGGTGTCAGTTTCTAAGTAGCCTGTGTCCAGTTCAGTCTTTGCCTGAATGGAAATGTGTCGGCGCATTGCTTCCATTCAGTCTGGGTGTGAGTCTGGCTCGGGGTGGTCAGTGTCTGGTCAGTTCCTGGTCAGTCTGGGTCTGGGTGGTCAGTTTTCTGTCCGGGTCTGGGTCAGGTTTCTGTCTGTCTGGCTCGGGGTCTGGGTCAGGTTTCTGTCTGTCTGGCTCGGGGTCTGGGTCAGGTTTCTGTCTGTCTGGCTCGGGGTCTGGGTCAGGTTTCTGTCTGTCTGGCCAGTCTATCGCTGGCAGGGTCTGTCTTCCAGGCTGCCAGTTGCTTACCCGATTGGTGAGTTGATCCTATTGCTGATTGGAAGCTCTTTCTGTTGCTGCTCAAACCCAGCATCACATCCTCGATCATCCAGAGATCACGCTGGGCCTCTCCACGCTCCTGATTGGTCAAAGGCAACATTGTGGAAATGGCGCAGTTACTGAATGACCAATCACAACATAGCACAGCTGGAAGATTCTTAGATGTGATCACTCTAATCTGGGCAGCTTCACTGGATTGGCTGTGGTAAATGTGTGGGGTCATTGGGATAGGGCAGAGGGAAGAGCCTGTGTGAGATGCTCTTTCGGAGAGTCAGTGCAGACTCGATGGGCCGAATGGCCTCTTTCTGCACTGTGAGGATTTGATGGTTCTATGATGCAAAGAGCCTTAACGATACCTCGTCATTCTAATCCTCCAATCACACTCCCAATTTCAACCCTCCAATCACACTCCCAATTTCAACCCTCCAATCACACTCCCAATTTCAATCCTCCAATCACACTCCTAATTTCAATCCTCCAATCACACTCCCAATTTCAATCCTCCAATCACACTCCCAATTTCAATCCTCCAATCATGTTTCTCTGTTAAATTTATTGGTCAAATTTACCCAGTTTAATCAGCCAATCACATCCTGAGACCTAATCACACTGGGGTCAAAATCCTGGAACTCCTTCCCTAACAGCACTGTGGGTGTACCTACACCACGTGGACTGCAGCGATTCAAGGCAGCAGCTCACCACCACCTTCCCAAGGGGCAATTAGGGATGGGCAATAAATGCTGGTATAGCCAATGATGCCCTCACCCTGTAAACAAATCAGAAAATCTCTGGTAACCTGGTGACATGATGCATGTGTGTCTGTGACGATGAGTGTGGCTATATGTGTGTGTGTGTCTGTGTGTGTGAGATGGGGGGGGTATGTGTATGTGTGTGGGGATATATATGTGTGGGTGTGTCTATGTGTGTGCGAGACAGGGGGTATATGTGTGTGTGTCTGTGTGTGTGAGACGGGGGGTATATGTGTGTGTGTGTGTGAGATGGGGGGTATATGTGTGTGTGTCTGTGTGTGTGAGATGGGGGGGGGTATGTGTGGATATATATGTGTGGGTGTGTGTATGTGTGTGTGAGACGGGGGGTATATGTGTGTGTGTCTGTGTGTGTGAGACGGGGGGGTATGTGTATGTGTGTGGGGATATATATGTGTGGGTGTGTGTATGTGTGTGAGAGACGGGGGGTATATGGGTGTGTGTGGGTATATGTGTGGGTGTGGGTATGTGTGTGAGAGACGGGGGGTATATGGGTGTGTGTGGGTATGTGTGTGGGTGTGGGTATGTGTGTGAGAGACGGGGGGTATATGGGTGTGTGTCTGTGGGTATATGTGTGGGTGTGTGTATGTGTGTGAGATGGGGGGTATATGGATGTGTGTCTGTGGGTATATGTGTGGGTGTGTGTCTGTGTGTGTGAGATGGGAGGGGGGGGGGGGTATGTGTGAGAATGTCTCCTTTGTGGAGATATTTATGCAGAGAAACACCTTTGACCATAAGCCCATCAGGCTGTGGTCTGTGTCACATCCTCCAGGCCCTGTGAGGAAAGGAGATGACGGATTGGTCGAAGGTTCCCTGAGGAGATTATCAGAATCATTTGGCAAAATTGCAACTTGTCAAAACTTTCAAACAAGCAACAAGAGCGGGCCGTCTGCTGGTGGGAAGTGCTTTCCCGATCGGTTCCCAATGTACGCTGAGAGTCTCAGTGTGACAGCACACTGCCCCGGGGCAGAAATCATCAGCGACCTTCTTGTGGAATGTGTCTGTGCAAAGAAGGTTTGGAGAGAGATATCGAGTTCATCCCGAGCAGCTCCGGGACGCCTAGACTCTGTGTCTACGGGCTGCTCCCAGGGATGGGGGCTCTGTGTCTACGGGCTGTTCCCAGGGACGGGGACTCTGTGTCTACGGGCTGTTCCCAGGGACGGGGACTCTGTGTCTACGGGCTGTTCCCAGGGACGGGGACTCTGTGTCTATGGGCTGTTCCCAGGGACGGGGACTCTGTGTCTACGGGCTGTTCCCAGGGACGGGGACTCTGTGTCTACGGGCTGTTCCCAGGGATGGGGACTCTGTGTCTACAGGCTGTTCCCAGGGACGGGGACTCTGTGTCTACGGGCTGTTCCCAGGGATGGGGACTCTGTGTCTACGGGCTGTTCCCAGGGACGGGGACTCTGTGTCTACGGGCTGTTCCCAGGGACGGGGACTCTGTGTCTACGGGCTGTTCCCAGGGACGGGGACTCTGTGTCTACGGGCTGTTCCCAGGGACGGGGACTCTGTGTTCTATGGGCTGTTCCCAGGGACGGGGACTCTGTGTCTACAGGCTGTTCCCAGGGAGGGGGACTCTGTGTCTACGGGCTGTTCCCAGGGACGGGGACTCTGTGTTCTATGGGCTGTTCCCAGGGACGGGGACTCTGTGTCTACAGGCTGTTCCCAGGGACGGGGACTCTGTGTCTACGGTCTGTTCCCAGGGGCAGGGACTCTGTGTCTACGGGCTGTTCCCAGGGACGGGGACTCTGTGTCTACGGGCTGTTCCCAGGGATGGGGACTCTGTGCTCTATGGGTTGTTCCCAGGGACGGGGACTCTGTGTCTACGGGCTGTTCCCAGGGACGGGGACTCTGTGTTCTATGGGTTGTTCCCAGGGACGGGGACTCTGTGTCTACAGGCTGTTCCCAGGGACGGGGACTCTGTGTCTACGGGCTGTTCCGAGGGACGGGGACTCTGTGTCTATGGGCTGTTCCCAGGGGCAGGGACTCTGTGCTCTACGGGCTGTTCCCAGGGGCAGGGACTCTGTGCTCTACGGGCTGTTCCCAGGGACGCACACCGAGACAAACATCAATTTGGTGAAAGACGCTCTTTGGACTACCCAAAGCTTGTTGGTCTTCCAGTGCAAGGAGTCGTTCCCGACAAAGCGTTGCAGACTGACACATTCCAAAGCCCAGGATGAAGTGCTGAGGGATGTATTAAGGCCTGGGGCAGCCATTGCAGAACCATAGAACCCCTACAGTGCAGAAAGAGGCCATTCGGCCCATCGAGTCTGCACCGACCACAATCCCACCCAGGCCCTATCCCCGTATCCCTACATATTTACCTGCTAATCCCTCTAACCCTCATATTTTACCCGCTAATCCCTCTAATCTACGCATCCCATGACACTAAGGGGCAATTTAGCTTGGCCAATCAACCTAAACCGCACATCTTTGGACTGTGGGAGGAAACCGGAGCACCCGGAGGAAACCCACGCAGACACGAGGAGAATGTGCAAACTCCGCACAGACAGTGCAATGGGGGAAGGTCGCTGTATCAGGCCTACCTCCCGCAGTGCATCAGGGAAACTGTGAAGTCTCTTGGCTGAGATCGATGCCATGGAATGAACATTGTAAATATCACGGACAATCGCACCAGATAGAGTATCGGGAAAGAACTGGAACTGGATTACATTTCAGTAATGTTCAACTTAAACTGTGTGGAATGTCACATTGTAATGTTTTATTAGTTAATGTATTTTTGGGGAAAAAACATGTGTGAGGGTGTGCGTGAGGGTGAGCGTGTGAGGATCTGTGTGAGGGTGAGTGTGTGGGTCTGTGTGTGGGAGTGTGTGATTAGGATGGTCAGACCAGTGGAAGAAGCCAGTTATACAAGGTACCTGTGGAGACCCACAGCTGGTGAGCAGCTCTCGATTGGACCGGGATCTCTGCAGCTCAGTCTCCAAGAATTCATATTCGCTCCAGGATTGTTGTAATTCCTGTTCCAGAACAGAAATAAGCTTCAGTATTTAAATTAGAGACTGGGTCGGACAGGAGGATGAGGTTTCAGGAAGAGGCTGACATGTCCTGCTGCTGATCTGGGTGTCAGCTACACGGATTTGGAGAAGAGATTTGATGAAGTCTCACCGGGAATGTTAAACTGGAGGCGCAGAAAGTTCCAGGGAGCTGGCACACCGGGGAAGAGGTCGCTTCAAGAGTCAGAGGGTCGGGAATATTCGGGGCTGATTTTCCTCCCTGACTCACTGAGGAAAGGAGTGAGGGAGGGAGTGATTAAGGGAGGGAGTGATGGGGCGAGTGAGGGAATGAGGGAGGGAGCGAAGAAGGGAGCGAGGGAATGAGGGAGTGGTGGAGCGAGGGAATGAGGGAGCGAGGGAGGGAGTGAGAGAATGAGGGAGGGAGTGATGGAGGGAAGGAGTGATGAAGCGAGGGAGGGAGCAAGCGAGTGAGGGAGGGGAGCTGGGTTGCAGTTTCCGAGAGGTTGGGGTGGGTTTTGTGCTGGAACTCTCCTCAGGGTCTCCAGGAGAGAGTTTGGTGAATCCGGAGGAACCACAAGTTACCGACCACAATCCTAATTCCCAATGATGAACCATGCACTGACATTGCCTTGAATTTAATTACACGACACAGGACCACACCGTGGGCCTCCCGTGCTCCCAATGGGTCTCCCGCGCTCCCAATGGGTCTCCCGCGCTCCCAGTGGGCCTCCCCGCGCTCCCATGGGGCCTCCCCGCGCTCCCATGGGGGCCTCCCCGCGCTCCCAGGGGGCCTCCCCGCGCTCCCACTGAGCCTGTTTTATGGTGTTCTCTGAGGGTGAGGCCCAGTGATCCTGGCAGTGGGTTAGAGATTACCGTGGACAGGTCACACAGTCTAGCTCGGATCTGGATCAGATCTTCCTGAAGAATCCTCTGCTGGAACATTAACTGCTCCACAATTTTTGGCTGCCTCTCAAAGTCCATCATCTGACAATGTGTTGCTTCCCAAACACCTTCCAGTTTGTCCTAGAGAAAGTCCAACAGGCATATCAGCAACATTTTTCACACACTATCTGGTAGATTATTCTTTGTATCTCTCTGTAACTTTCTCTCACTTTACAACCCTCAGAGATAGTTACACTCCTCGAATTCTGGCCTCTTGTGGATTTCTGATATTAACCATTCCATTGGTGGCCTTGCCTTCAGCTGCCTTGCTCCCAAGTTCCGGAATCCCCTCTTCAAACTTCTCCACCTCTTCTCCTTTTAAGATGCTCCTTAAAACCTATCTTTGGTCATGGAGTCGCAGAACAGTTACAGCACAGAGGGAGACCATTCAGCCCATCATGACTGTACTGGCCCTCTGAAAGAACATCTCACCGGACCCACTCCCCCTGCCGCCCCCCCCCCGTCCCCCCTTAACCCTGCACATTCTTTTCAGACAATAATCTAAAGCCCTCTTGAATATCTGATTGAACCTGTCTCCACCACACTCCCAGGCGGAACATTCTGGATCCCCACCACTCACCATGTGATAAAGTTTCTCCTCGTGTCTCCATCGCTCTCTGGTTCTCAATCCTTCCACCAATGGGAATAGTTTCTCTCTCTCTCTCAGTCCAGACCCCAGGTGATTTGAAACCTCTATCAAATCTCCTCTCAAGCTGCTTTTCTCCAAAGAAAACATTCCCAACCTCTCCAATCTATTCACACAACTGAAGTTCCTCATCCCTGGAACCATTCTTGTGAATCTTTCCTCACAGCTGAATAATGGACCATCCGAGGGTCTTTAAAAAGTTGCAGTGGTTAGCACTGCTGCCTCACAGCGCCAGGAACCCGGGTTTGATTCCCGGCTTGGGCCACTGTCCGTGTGGAGTCTGCACATTCTCCCCGTGTCCGTGTGAGTTCTCTCCGGGTGCTCCGGTTTCCTCCCACAGTCTGAAAGGCATGTTGGTTAGGGTGCATTGGCCATGCTAAATTCTCCCTCAGTGTACCCGAACAGGCGCCGGAGTGTGGCGACTAGGGGATTTTCACAGTAATGTCATTGCAGTGTTAATGTAAGTCTACTTGTGACATTAATAAATACATTTTAACTTGATTTTATATGTTTCAATTAGATCCCGTCTCATTCTAAACTCCAGTGAATGCAGGCCCAGTTGACCCAATCTCTCCTCATAGGGCAATTCTGTCAGGATTCACAGGCGGAGGATGTGGTGAGGGAAAAGGAGGAAGAGGGGGAGGTGAGTGGGAGGAGGGGGAAGGAGGGGAGGGCTGGTCTGCTAGTTTAATGGTGATCCTCACACACCTTCTCGGCTTTAAGCTGAGTTGCTTCAGTGACCAGCCCCTGGAGCAGCCGGTCCTGTCCACACAGCCTGGTCAACAGCACCTGTGGACACAGAGAGAGGAACAACGTCAGAGACAAAACCACGGCAGAATATCCCCTATCGATATAACACACCCCATCTAACCCCGTGCTGTACCTGTCCTGGGGGTGTTTGATGGGGAGTGTTTAATGGGGAGTGTGTAGGAGCAGTGTGTCGGGGGGAGTGTGTGTCGGGGGGAGTGTGTGAGGGGGAGTGTGTGAGGCTGAGCGTTTGACGGGGAGTGTGTCGGGGGAGTAGAGGATGCTGCAATGCAGCTAAAGCCAAGACTTACATCAATTTCATTCTCTGCTGTTTTGACAGTTTGTGGTGTGTATTCCCCGTACGTCTGTAAGAGAAAATCTCTGTCAGTTTCTCATTGTGACCCAGTGTGTAATGTTCTTTAATTCAAACCGAGTGTGTTACAAAACGCAGCCACACTGTACCCAGACGCACTGTGCCCACACTGTACCCACACTGTACCCAGACGCACTGTACCCACACTGTACCCAGACGCACTGTACCCACACTGTACCCACACTGTACCCAGACGCACTGTGCCCACACTGTACCCAGATGCACTGTACCCACACTGTGCCCAGATGCACTGTGCCCACACTGTACCCAGACACACTGTGCCCACACTGTACCCAGACACACTGAACCCACACTGTACCCAGACACACTGTACCCACACTGTACGCACACTGTACCCACACTGTACCCAGATGCACTGTACCCACATTGTACCCACACTGTACCCAGATGCACTGTACCCACACTGTGCCCACACTGTGCCCACACTGTACCCAGATGCACTGTACCCAGACACATTGTACCCACACTGTGCCCACACTGTACCCAGATGCACTGTACCCAGACACATTGTACCCACACTGTGCCCACACTGTACCCAGATGCACTGTACCCACACTGTACCCACACTGTGCCCAGATGCACTGTGCCCACACTGTACCCAGACACACTGTACCCAGACACATTGTACCCACACTGTACCCACACTGTACGCACACTGTACCCACACTGTGCCCACACTGTGCCCACACTGTACCCAGACACACTGTATCCACACTGTACCCACACGCACTGTGCCCACACTGTACCCACACTGTGCCCACACTGTACCCAGACGCACTGTATCCACACTATACCCACACTATACCCAGTGTACCCACACTGTACCCAGATGTACTGTACCCACACTGTACCCAGACGCACTGTACCCACACTGTACCCAGACACACTGTATCCACACTGTACCCACATGCACTGTGCCCACACTGTGCCCAGCCACACTGTACCCAGACACACTGTACCCAGACACACTGTACCCACACTGTACGCACTGTACCCACACTGTACCCAGACACACTGTATCCACACTGTACCCACACACACTGCGCCCACACTCTACCCACACTGTGCCCAGATGCACTGTGCCCACACTGTGCCCAGATGCACTGTGCCCACACTGTGCCCAGATGCACTGTGCCCACACTGTGCCCAGATGCACTGTGCCCACACTCTACCCACACTGTGCCCACACTGTACCCAGACGCACTGTATCCACACTATACCCACACTATACCCAGTGTACCCACACTGTACCCAGATGTACTGTACCCACACTGTATCCAGATTCACTGTGCCTACACTGTACCCACACTGTGCCCACACTGTACCCAGACACACTGTATCCACACTGTACCCACACACACTGTGCGCACACTGTGCCCAGATGCACTGTACCCACACTGTACCCAGGCGCACTGTATCCACACTATACCCACACTGTACCCAGATGCACTGTGCCCACACTGTGCCCAGATGCACTGTACCCACACTGTACCCAGGCGCACTGTATCCACACTATACCCACACTCTACCCAGATGCACTGTGCCCACACTGTGCCCTCACTGTACCCAGACACACTATACCCACCCTGTGCCCACCCTGTGCCCACACTGTTCCCACTCTGTGCCCACTCTGTGCCCACATTACTTGTGATACATTCTAGTTGCCTTTCTAACTGGGCCGAGTGAATATTGTGTTTAAATGCTTCATTATCACTCCCTTACTCTAAAATAACCCAAATACTCCTGAATATATTCCTGTTTGTGATTCACCTCCCCCCTACCCTTCACCCCCTGCCCTCCCCCTCGTCCCCTCCCCCTCGTCCCCTCCCCCTCCTCCCCTCTCCTCCCCTCGTCCCCTTCCCTCTCCTCCCCTCGCCCCCTCCCCTTCCCCCCCCTCCCCTCTCCCTCCCCCTCCTCCCCTTCCCCCTCCCTCCCCCTCCTCCCCTTCCCCCCTCCCTCCCCCTCCTCTTGCACCCCCTCCCTCCCTTCCCCCCCCCCCCCTCCCGGGTTAGTTTGTTGCAGGCGAGGTTCATCATTACGGATGGAGCGAGGGACAATCTCCTGACAGCTGAGAGCAGCGCCTTGGGGCTGGGCCGTGGTGAGGTCGGAGGTCGTGGTGAGGTCGGAGGTCGGGGTGGAAGGTCATTGCAGCTGGATCGCACTCCCTGTAACACAGAAAAATCCCAGAAACGACTTCAATCTCAGAGCATCAAATCCAAACGGCCTCATCCCATTCCCCTCCATTTCCAATCAACCTCTGCCCTTCTCCCATCCCACACTCCCCTCACCCCCAACTCTCACCCCACTCCCCCACCCTCTCTCCTCTCCCTCCCCCATGCCTGCCTCTGATAAGACCATAAGAAATAATGGCAGGAGGCGGCCATTCAGCCCCTCGAGCCCATTGTTCGATCCGATATCATGGCTGATCTTCAACACCATTTTCCTCACTCTCGCAACATCCCTCGATGTTTTGAAGAAGTAGAAATCTCTCGAGCTCAAGTCTTAAACAAACTCCACAGCTCCTGGGGAAGAAAATTCCAAAGATTCACCACCCTCTGAGTGAAGAAATTCCTGCGAGTCTCAGTCCTAAATGTCACCCCCCCCCCCTCCCCTCACCTCACCCCCGTCAAGCCCTGGAAGAATTTTATCTATTCGAATAAGATCACCTCTCATTCTTCTAAATTCCAGAGAATAAAGGTCCCGTTTATTTAATCTTTCCTCACAGGTATAATGGTGCTGTTGGAATTTATATCGATACATACATCATGTATTTTTCTTTGTGTTTAAGAGGAATGTTTAAAAACTTGGCCTCATGATCTAGGCAGTCAGTATGTCTGGCGGGAATACAACCCAGATTCCCAGGGAGCAGGATAACTACTCATTTCAATCTTGCAAGTGGTTATGTTAAGTTTAGTTGATGGACTTTTGTTTACTTAAGTTCCTCTGGGATTTCGGATTACAGTGATTGACAGGGCCATGTGATAATGTGGTTTTTGTGCAGAGCTGGGTCTGTCGGAGAGAGAATAGGTTTTTGCAGAAAGCAGTTTGGAGTTGCAGTTCTAGCTGGGAATTGTTTGAAGACAAAGGTCTGCAAACTGCTCTGAAACACATTTTCTTTCTGAAAGCTTCAAGATTCTCATTATAACAAGTATATTTATGGTTGCTAACTGTAGTTCGTGTGGCTTTTAAGTCTGTAAGAGGAATGTTGCTTATTTGGAACTGAAACAGTGATAAGTTAGAAATTAAAGTTGTTTCCTTTTCATTTTTAAATATTGTTCAACTGTTACTAATTAAGGTGCTTATTTGTTAGAGTTATATTTAAACTCTGTTATTAAATAAAATTTGTTTTACTATAAAGAATCCCTACTTTGTCGGTGGAGTCATTCTTGGAAGAAGGAGCCTTTCCTTACATTTATGCCAAAATATAAAAATTATTGGAGTCTAGTCTGGTGACCTGATGTAATTTGGGTTCTGGTCCGGGACCCTAAAACAGCACAATCCCTTCCTCTCAGGAATCAGTCTGGTGAACCCTCTATGATGAGTATATCTTTCCTCAGACCAAAACTGTACAAAATATGGTCTCACCGAGGCTTCCATATAATTGCAGCCAAACATCTTTACTCCTGTACTCGAATCCTCTTGTAATAAAGGCCAACATACCATTTTCCTTCCTAATTGCTCGCTATATTTGCATGTTAACTTTCAGTGACTCATGAACAAGGACACCCAGATCACTTTGAAGTCCCAGACACTCACCATTTCAGAAATGGTCTGTATTTCCATTGCTCTTATCAAATGTTCTTATCACATTTCTCCATATTGGATTCCATCTGCCAATTTTTTGCCCACTCACTTAATCCCTTCAAATCCTCTTGAAGCCTCTTTAACTCCTCCTCACAACACACATTCTCACCTAGTTTCCAAACTTGCAAGTATTCCATTTAATCCTTGCATCCACGATGCAGATTCTGAGCAGCTGAGGTGCAAGCATTGGTTCCACTGGTCATTGTCTGCCAACATGAGAATGAGAGTGTTCCCACTCTCAGTTTCCTGTTGTTAACCAATCCTCGGTCCATGCGAGTATCATAGAATCCTACAGAGCAGAAGGAGGCCATTTGGCCCAGCGAGTCCCACCCAGACCCTATCCCCGTAACCCTGCATATTTACCCTGTTAACCTCCCCTCACAGTAGGGTCAATTTAGTATAGCCAAACAGATTGGTAAACCTCAACAGATTTCACCTCGATTTAAAATATGAATCCTCGGAACTCACCAATTTTCCAGATAATCTCAGAGTTCTGATTGTTCGGGAGGTGTGGGATGGAAGAGGTGGAAAGCGTCTATTTTGGTAGGTCAAAGATTCCTTAATATCCGAAAGACAGAGAGGCAGAGGGGTGGTAGGGGAGGGACAGAGACAGAGAGAGAGAGAGGGTAAAACAGAGACAGAGGGAGAGAGGGATAGAGTGAGGGCAAAGAGAGAAAAAGACAGAGAGACAGAAGGTGAGAGACAGAGGGGAGAAATACTCAGCCAGAAATTGACAGAGAGATAGGGGAAGAGATAGAGAGAGGGGGAGGGAGCAAGAGACAAAGAGAAGGAGGTAAATAGAGGGAGGGAGGGAGCAAGAGACAGAGAAAGGGAGGGAGATAGAGAGAGGGAGGGAGCAAGAGACAGAGAGAGATAGAGAGAGAGGGAAGGGGCAATAGACAAGGAGGAGGGAGATAGAGGGAGGGAGCAAGAGACAGAGAGAGGGAGAGAGAGCGAGGGAGGGAGATAGAGATTTAAAGACAGCGGGATTGACAGAGAGAGGGAGAGAGAGAGATGCTATAGTTTATTCTCATTAATAACGAGTTGAGACAATAGTTCATACACCTTCCAAATACAAAGCTTTTTCATCAGTTTATACTTTACCCGGATCCCTGGAATCCTTTGCCTTCCCAGTGACATCTCTTTGTGATGGTCTTTCGCAGACCATCTCTCCACTGGGGTGGGCGGTCTGTAATTCCCAGAACGTCTGCTTGGGATGGTGAGACTCAAGCTTTCAATATCTCCTTCGTGCAGAGGGACCACAGTCAACCTCTCAGACGGTGTGGGTGATCTTTGCTGCATTCTGAATGGACCCTGGGATCTGTTAGGCAGGAAAGTGTAATGTTCCTCGGAAGGCAAGGCACTGTGTCGCTGCGGTCGGGAAGAAGCGTTCTTCATGGCTTGCCCCTGAGCAATGTGATATTCTCCAGGTTGTTCCTCATTGGCTAGCAGAGTGACATTGACTGGCAAACTGTGGGGTCCAGCCAATGGCTCCGCAATCTGGAGGTAGCTGTACCTCATCACTGGAGACAGCTGTGGGGTTGGAAAGATGTCAATCCTCCCAACTGGAGTGTGAGGCCTCGTCAAGGCTCGGCTGGTCTTCTGCGATGAAGTCGTGTGGAAGATGTCTTCATGGGATCCGTGTTCCGATCTCTCCGAGGGAGACTGGGCGCTTTGTGAAGACCTGTAGAATGGGAGAGGCGGCTTGGGTGCCATTGGCCGATTCGGAGTGATTGGCACCCTGTCCAGTGACCCCTGGGAAATTCTCTCAGGCGGAGTTTCACTGAAATGGCAGCGCTGCCCCTCGGATAGGATCAGGTATCGATCATCTGGGGTGTGCGACCTTCGCAGCACCTGGTACCTCGGAGTGTCGGAGGTAATGGGCAGGGAATTGGAACGCAGAGACCGGATCGATCGGGAGCTGATGAGATCCGGAGTGTTGGATGGGAAGACTCGGCATTGAGAAATGCTGATTGGTGAGGAGGTTTCCGGCTGGAATCTTCTCTCCTGGTTGGGATAGTATCCAAGGTTCTGCTGCTGAGAGTTTGCTGAACTGAGACTGATGGAGTGCTCCCCATGGAGACGGGAGTTGGCTGGTAATATTGGATAACCATCGACAAGGTATTCATACACATGGCCAGACTTGCTCTTCAGTATACAGTGCTCACTACAAAATCAAACAAATCAACAGTCACGGCTTTTATTCAGGGTCAATCATTACTCTCTGACCAGAATGGCCAGAGACATTTCACATCCCTTAAGGTTTGACATGAACTCCCAATTCCTGGGGAGGGTGGCACGGTGGCACAGTGGTTAGCACTGCTGCCTCACAGCGCCAGGGGCCCGGGGCAGCACGGTGGCACAGTGGTTAGCACTGCTGCCTCACAGCGCCAGGGACCCGGGTTCCATTCCTGGCTTGGATGACTGTGTGGAGTTTGCATGTTCTCCCCGTGGGTTTCCTGTGTGGGTTTCCTCCGGGTGCTCCGGTTTCCTCCCACAGTCCAAAAGATGTGCAGGTTAGGTGGATTGGCACCGTGCCGCCCTATTTACCCTGCTAGTCCCCCTGACACTAAGGGGCAATTTAACACGGCCAATCCACCTAACCCGCACATCTTTGGAGTAGAGGAGGAAACCGGAGCACCCGGAGGAAACCCACAGTGCCCCTCGTATGCCAAGATTAGCCATGGTAAATGTGTGGGGTTGCGGGGATAGGGTGGTGGAGAGGCTCTGGGTAAGATACTCTGTCAGAGAGTCTGTGCAGACCCGATGGGCCGAATGGCCTCTCCTGCACTGCAGGGATTCCATGTTCCGGGGCAGTGTTAGTGCTAGTTTAATTTAACGAGACACATTTGGAATCAGTGCCACAAGTGAGGAAATGAAAAGGGGATGCATTGCTGATCACTGCCCAGACCTGCTGTCAGCTGGGATTGGGCCGGGATTGGGCCGGGATTGGGCTGGGACTGGGCCAGGATTGGTCTGGGATTGTGCACAAAAGCAGCCTGAATTGTGATGCATCTCATGGTCAACCAGTCCCTTACACTCGATGGATTTACACAGAATGGACATTCCAAAGGCAAACTGTGAAACAGACAGACTCTGGGGAGATTCAATCCTGGACCCAATTACAGCAAAGCGCAGAAACCTCTCAGTGTCCCGTTAATCTCATACACCAGAATAATGTGACATTCAGAACTGTCACCCCCTCAGCCTCATTTACAGTGTGAGTGCTGAGAGTGAGGTCAGTGTGACTCTGTGAATATTTATTCTGTCTGATATTCGACAGCGACTGTGGACAAAACAATTCAACTGGACTCACTAATTGTCATGAATCCCTCAATCAGGCCATGGGTCACTGATGGTCAGTACTGACCAATCATGCAGCAGTCGGTCAGTACTGACCAATCATGCAGCAGTCGGTCAGTACTGACCAATCATACAGCAATCGGTCAGTACTGACCAATCATACAGCAGTTGGTCAGTACTGACCAATCATAAAGCAGTCGGTTGGTCAGTACTGACCAATCACACAGCAGTCGGTCAGTATGGGTGTTACAATTGGCCACAGCACTCGATGGGAATTGCATTACCCGATGGGATATTTTTGTAGATGTTCTGTAACGGAGCTGGGAATGAGGTGGGAATGAGGTGGGAATGTTTCCGGATTGAGCTGAGGAGCAGTTTCGAAGCCGGAGTGGGGTCATAAAAGAGAGAGTTAATGTAAAATGCAGAGGATTGGATAGTTACAGGATAACCTGTGAACTTTCAAACACTGTTTCAGATCAAACCTTCACCCTGTAATTGGCAAGAACATTCCAGAAAAGACCTTTCTGCTGAGGGCCAATGATTAACACACTGGATCACAGTCCAACTCCATTCAATCCGGTCCCAACACAGGCTCAGATAGTCTCTGAACTTGGGTGGTCTGACCCTCCCCCACCCCTTCCCCCACCCCCTCCCCCCCCTCACCCCCCCTCCACCCTGACCCTCTCCCCCCCCCCGCCCCCCACACCACCCACCCCACGCCAGCCTCCCCCACCCACTCCCCCATCCCCTCGCCACCCCCACCCCCTCGTCACAGGGAATAAAGAAATGGCCGAGGAATTAAATTTGTTCTTTGCTTCAGTCTTCACGAAGGAAGACATGAATAATGTACCAGAAGTGCTGAGAGAAACTTGTTTCAGTGAGAAACTGGAGGAAATCAGCATTAGGAGAGAAATGGTTTTGGGGAAATTGATGGGATTGAAGGTGGATAAATCTCCAGGTCCTGATAATCTTCATCCCAGAGTACTTAAGGAAGTGGCCCTGGAAATAGTAGATCCGTTGGCGGTTATTTTCCAAAATTCTTTGGGCTCTGGAATAATTCCTACAGATTGGAGGGTAGCTAACGTAAGCCCACTATTCAAAAAGGGAAGTAGAGAGAAAACAGGGAACTATAGACCAGTGAGCCTAACGTCGGTACTGGGGAAGTTGCTGGAGTCTATTATCAAGGATTTCATAGCTCAGCATTTGGAAGGCAGTGGTATAATCAGACAAAGTCAGCATGGATTTACAAAAGGGAAATCATGCTTGACGAATATATTGGAATTCTTTGAGGATGTAACTAATCGAGTTCACTGAGGAGAACCAGTGGATGTGGTTTATTTAGACTTTCAGAAAGCTTTCGACAAGGTCTCACATAACAGATTACTATGTAAAGTTAAAGCACATGGGATTGCAGGTAATGTCTTGAGATGGATAGAAAGCTGGTTAGCAGATAGGAAGCAAAGAGTTGGCATAAATGGATCTTTTTCTGATTGGCAGTCAGTGGCTAGTGAGGTTCTGCAAGGATCTGTGCTCGGACCCCAACTGTTCACATTATATATTAATGATTTGGAAGAGGGAACTGAATTTAATATCTTCAGTGTGATTTGGACAGGCTGAGTGTGTGGGCATCTGCATGGCAGATGCAGTATAATGTGAATAAATGTGAGATTATCCACTTTGGTAGCAATAATAGGAAGACAGATTATTACTTGAATGGGTGTAAATTGAGAGAGGTGGACTCTCAGCAAGACCTTGGAGACCTCATGCATCAGTTGCTGAGAGTAAGCGCGCAGGTACAGCACGCAGTAAAGAAGGCAAATGGTATGTTGGCCTTCGTAGCGAGAGGATTTGAGTATAGGGATAGGGATGTTTTACTGCAATTGACAGGGTGTTGGTGAGGCCACACCTGGAGTATTGTGTGCAGTTTTGGTCTCCTTATCTGAGGAATAGAGGGAGCACAGCGAAGGTTTACCAGACTGATTCCTGGGATGGCAGGTCTGTCATATGAGGAGAGACTTAGTCGGTGAGGATTATATTCACTGGAGTTTAGAAGAGTGAGAGGTGATCTCGTAGAAACTTATAAAATTCTAACAGGGTTAAACAGGGTAGAATCAGAAAGAATGTTCCCGATGGTGGGAGAGTCCAGAACTTGGGGTCATAGTTTGAAGATAAGGACTTTTAGGACTGAGGTGAGGAGAAATTTCTTCACCCAGAGGGTGATGAATGTGTGGAATTCACTAACACAGAAAGTAGTTGAGGCCAAAACGTTGTCTGATTTCGAGAAGAAATTAGATATAGCTCTCGGGGCTGAAGGGATCGAGGGATATGGGGGGGAAGGGGGGAATCAGGATATTGAATTTGATGATCAGCCATGATCAAAATGAATGGCCTCATCCTGCTTCTAGTTTCTATGTTTCTATGTCAGCCTGTTCCTCCCCCTCCCCCCATCACCCTGACCCTGTCCCACCCCCTCGTTACCCTGACTTGGCCCCAACCCGCCAGCAGACCTGGGGTCCGTACAGACTGTGTCCAGGCCTGGGGGGGGGCGGGGGGGGATACAGTCGCTGTCCAGTCCGGGGGGATACAGTCGCTGTCCAGTCCGGGGGGATACAGTCGCTGTCCAGTCCGGGGGGATACAGTCGCTGTCCAGTCCGGGGGGATACAGTCACTGTCCAGTCCGGGGGGATACAGTCGCTGTCCAGTCCGGGGGGATACAGTCGCTGTCCAGTCTGGGGGGATACAGTCGCTGTCCAGTCCGGGGGGATACAGTCGCTGTCCAGTCTGGGGGGATACAGTCGCTGTCCAGTCCGGGGGGATACAGTCGCTGTCCAGTCTGGGGGGGGGATACAGTCAGTGTCCAGTCTGGGGGGATACAGTCAGTGTCCAGTCTGGGGGGATACAGTCGCTGTCCAGTCTGGGGGGATACAGTCGCTGTCCAGTCCAGGGGGATACAGTCGCTGTCCAGTCCGGGGGGGGATACAGTCAGTGTCCAGTCTGGGGGGATACAGTCAGTGTCCAGTCTGGGGGGATACAGTCGCTGTCCAGTCCGGGGTGGGGGAGTTGGGGGTGCGTAGGGTGGGGGTGCGTAGGGTGGGGGTGCGCAGGGTGGGGGTGCGCAGGGTGGGGGTGCGCAGGGTGGGGGTGCGCAGGGTGGGGGTGCGCAGGGTGGGGGTGTGCAGGGTGGGGGTGCGGAGGGTGAGGGTGCGGAGGGTGGGGGTGTGCAGGGTGGGGGTGTGCAGGGTGGGGGTGTGCAGGGTGGGGGTGCGCAGGGTGGGTGTGTGCAGGGTGGGGGTGTGCATGGTGGGGGTGTGCAGGGTGGGGGTGCGCAGGGTGGGTGTGTGCAGGGTGGGGGTGCGCAGGGTGGGGGTGTGCAGGGTGGGGGTGCGCAGGGTGGGGGTATGCAGGGTGGGGGTGTGCAGGGTGGGGGTATGCAGGGTGGGGGTGCGCAGGGTGGGGGTGTGCAGGGTGGGGGTGCGCAGGGTGGGGGTGTGCAGGATGGGGGTGCGCAGGGTGGGGGTGTGCAGGGTGGGGGTGCGCAGGGTGGGGGTGCGCATGGTGGGGGTGCGCAGGGTGGGGGTGTGCATGGTGGGGGTGTGCATGGTGGGGGTATGGTGTTTCTGATGATCCTGGTGATGCCACGGCCTGCTGCCGGTGTTGTGCTGTGGACCTGATCATTCCCGTTAACAGTGATGTCAGGCCAGTGCGATTAATGGTTAGTGTTGTTGCTGAATCTTCCCGGGTTAAAGATCATCTCCGGCTCTCTGCTTTAACCTCACTCGGAGAATTCTGGATTAAAAATTACCTCAATCAATAATCCAGCCCAGTGCTCCGGTTAATCAATCAGCGTTGTCCATTGGGAGAGTTTAGACACACCGGATCAGACAGAGGTCGTGGCCTGCTCCTCTGACAGTGCGGCACTCCCTCAGCACTGACCCTCTGAAAGTGCGCCACTCCCTCAGTACTGACCCTCTGACAGTGCGGCACTCCCTCAGCACTGACCCTCTGACAGTGCGGCACTCCCTCAGCACTGACCCTCTGACAGTGCGGCACTCCCTCAGTACTGACCCTCTGACAGTGCGGCACTCCCTCAGCACTGACCCTCTGACAGTGCGGCACTCCCTCAGTACTGACTCTCTGACAGTGCAGCACTCCTTCAGTACTGGCCCTCTGACAGTGCGGCACTCCCTCACTACTGGCCCTCTGACAGTGCAGCACTCTCTCACTACTGGCCCTCTGACAGTGCAGCACTCCCTCACTACTGGCCCTCTGACAGTGCAGCTCTTCCTCAGTACTAGCCCTCGTACAGTGCAGCACTCCTTCAGTACTGACCCTCTGACAGTGCAGCACTCCCTCAGTACTGGCCCTCTGACAGTGCGGCACTCCCTCAGTACTGACCCTCTGACAGTACGGCGCTCCCTCAGTACTGACCCTCTGACAGTGCGGCGCTCCCTCAGTACTGACCCTTTGACAGTGCGGCGCTCCCTCAGTACTGACCCTCTGACAGTGCGGCACTCCCTCAGTACTGACCCTCTGACAGTGCGGCACTCCCTCAGGACTGACCCCCTGACAGTGCAGCTCTCCCTCAGTACTAGCCCTCTGACAGTGCAGCACTCCTTCAGTACTGACCCTCTAACAGTGCAGCACTCCCTCAGTACTGACCCTCTGACAGTGCGGCGCTCCCTCAGTACTGACCCTCTGACAGTGCAGCACTCCCTCAGCACTGACCCTCTGACAGTGCGGCACTCACTCAGTACTGACCCTCTGACAGTGCGGCGCTCCCTCAGTACTGACCCTCTGACAGTGCGGCACTCTCTCAGTACTGAGTCTATGACTTGAAGCCACAATGTTTCTGAACCTGAGCCATGGCTGACAGGAACCCCTCACCATAAAGATGTCTCTAAGCAGGAGTTGGTCTATTTGACCCGTGACTCCCTCATCACCAATAATCTCAGTATTTTCCTGATCTTACTGTGCCTGCTCCTCCCTCTTGAACACGGAATTCCCCAGATTCCTCCTCACATCCTCAGAATGTTCAAATGAAGATTCTGTCCCTTTGATTGTGACTAGGATTGGTCTATTGGCGGCACGGTAGCACAGTGGTTAGCACTGCTGCTTCACAGCTCCAGGGTCCCGGGTTCGATTCCCGGCTCGGGTCACTGTCTGTGTGGAGCTTGCACATTCTCCTCGTGTCTGCGTGGGTTTCCTCCGGGTGCTCCGGTTTCCTCCCACAGTCCAAAGATGTGCGGGTTAGGTTGATTGGCCAGGTTAAAAATTGCCCCTTAGAGTCCTGGGATGTGGAGGTTAGAGGGATTAGCGGGTAAATATGTGGGGGTAGGGCCTGGGTGGGATTGTGGTCGGTGCAGACTCGATGGGCCGAATGGCCTCCTTCTGCACTGTAGGGTTTCTATGATTTCTATATCCCGGTTTCCTGGTTTTGGAGGTCACTCCTGCTTTCTATCTCAGGAATTTCCCTGTAGCCAATGGGTGAGATTGGGTAATAAATCTGGGACCTGTCTGGCTGATCCTGCAGTTACACACGAGCTGCCCCGGGGAGCATTTATTCCAGGATTCCCACCACGTTCCTGTCTACTTACTCATCCTCCTGCTCCTCAGGGAGTTTCTCTTCCTGGGACCGAACCCATTGCTCAACGTGGGACAATGGGCATCTCCTCTCTGGATCAGTGATCTCCTCGCCAGGCCTGGGACCCCCCTCAAACCTGAATGCTCTGTCCTGAAGCCCATTTGTAGGAGTGGGAGGAGGGACAGTGCCATTGTGCGGTGGAGGGGTCAGCTGCTGGAGGGAGATGGTTAAAGGTGGGCCATCTCTCTGACCATTGATGGGAGCCAGGAGCTCCTGCCGGACTTGCTGCAACTTCTTTTCCATCTTCTCATTCCTGGAGTTGGATTGCCACCTCGGCTCGGACTGTTTGGCCGTTCCCAGGGCCTTTTCACGGAGATCGAGGAAGCCAGATTTCGTGAAATCTTCAAAGCTGGAGCATCGCTGTTCCTGAGGAAGACGTTTTGTTGCTTTAACCGAGGAGATGCTGCAAGATAGAGGATCTCAAACAGTTAATGGGTTAATAAACTGTGGCATAATGATGAAGGTAAAACTACAAATCACACACAGGCACACACACACAGACCCAGACACACAGACCCAGACACACACACAGACACACACACAGGCACACACACACAGACCCAGACACACAGACCCAGACACACAGACCCAGACAGACAGACACAGACAGACACAGACAGACACACACACACACAGACACACATACACACAGACACAGACACAGGCACACACACACACACACAGGCACACACACACACACAGATACTGAACTCTTCAATATGACCCATGGCTTTAAAAATGGATGCACAAACCAGATAAACGTAATTTACTGTGGGTGCTGGAATCTGAAACAAAAACAGAAAAATGCTGGAAAATCTCAGCAGGTCTGAAAGCATCTGTGGGGAGAGAATAGAGCCAATGTTTTGAGTCTGGGTGACCATTCGTATAAACCAGAGATTCTGAGGATGTAAATTGTTAGTGGGTGACACTCAGGGACACCCACTTACCCTGTCTCCAGACAAGAACGCATCAAAAGCACGAAAGCCATACAAAAACTAACTGCTATCTCCTGTGGAGATAATAGGAGTTGATTATCATCACAGCAGGAAAGATATCCCGAGGGAAATGTCCTATCCAGGTTTGTAGATTTTCACCTTCCAGGAATATACAAAGACTGGGATAAAAGCCGGCTGCAAAACTTGGTCAGGGTCGACTCGGGTTGGGTGTATCAGAGTGTGTGACACAGGAGGAAAGCTAGCAGAGCCTGCAGGTTTTGTAGGTAACTCCCTCCCTCGCTCTCTCTCTCTGATCACTGGAGCAAAGCAAGTCAGCAAAGCCACGGCTGAAAAGGAACCAGAGCAGCTTCTCAGCTAAACTGCCGAAAACTGGAATCTCAAAACTGACTATTCGCCGGCTGAAACCGGTGCTAGTGGAATCGCGAATCACAGCAGCACAGGGTTCCACCATCCACCCCTCACGGACAAGTCCAAGCCTGATTTGTGTATTTTTTAACTTCGTTTTGCACGAATTTCTCATATCTCGTCTGTGTGAGCGCAGACACATTTGCTTTGTCATTTTCTCACATTCAGTAGCTAATAAACTCACTCTCAAACTCAGGAAAGCCTGATTAAAACTGTCTCCTTTTAAATCATATTGACCTGGGAAAAAGTGTCTGCGAGGGTGGGGGTCTTTTTTAAATTAACCTTCTTGCGACTAACCAAAGGGATTGAACTATGGGAGGGAGTCAGTTCATCGCTCCCCACCCGGGAACCTCACTCGGGGACTGGTCACAGCAACTGCCAGCGAATGGGACAGAACTGTTAAAACCCACATACCTGCTGACAAAGGCACTGATTCCCAACACGGAGAAACTTACATTCAACTTGATGAATATCACAGGACGGAAATCGGGGGAACAGGAGCAGTGCACACTCTCAGCTCAGATCCTGTGATTTAATGAACCCTACGGCCACCCCTCCTCTCAACATTTTGTGTCTTAACTCGAGCTTTCAAACAGCACGTCCTCGGGACACGTCCTGCACTCAAACCCAGCCCAGTGTCCTCGACCCCCTTCAACATCATTCAATTGCAGAACCTCGAAATTAGGCAACTCCCAATAGACTTGTTTTCACCTCACTTTGTTAAAGTTTGTTCTCAGTCACAACGAATAAACACACTTTGATTCACTTGCTCCCGACAGGAGAAGGCCATTCAGCCCATCGAGCCTGCCCCACCATTTAATAACGTGATCTTCTATTCCACATTCTCCCCTGTCACTTCATGCCTTTAGTGTCCAATTATCCATCCACCTGAGTCTTCAATATCATCAACGATGGATTTCCAAAGATTCACAATCCTCTGAGTGAAGAAATGTCCCATCTTTGCCCTAAATGACCAACCACATCATTCTGGGACAGTGAGCCACTGACCTGGGCTCCCAAACCAAGGGAAACATCTCTTCTGCATTGAACAATCCTTTGACTTTATCTACAGAGAGATGGTGTGGGGGTTCTGGGTGAATTGCTCTCTCAGAGGGGCCAGCACAGACACAGCTGGCCTAATGGCCACCTTCTGGGCTGTTACCATTCTGTGATACCAACCAATCAATAAGATCAGCTCTCAATTGTTATACTCTAGTGAATATAGGGCTAATCCCTCCTCAGAGGACAACCCCCTCATCTCGAGGGCCAATCTAGTCGATCTTTGCTGCAGTCCCAGGGCCAGAGTCAAACAGACAATTCTAAATGACATTGAGCATCTGAGGAGATGGATCCAAGCTTCAGCGTCATTGCTGGGACCTCAGCTATTTACAATCTATAAAAAATAACTTTAATGAAGGGATTCAGGGCAATGTATCCAAGCTTACTGATGTTACAAAGCAAAGTGGAAAGGTCGCCTGGGAGGAGGACACAGTGAGACACCAAAGGGATATAGACGGGTAAGGTGAATCAGGAAGACTGTGGTAGACGAGATGGAGTCTGGAGAAGGGTGAGGAAGGAAGAAAAGGAAAACAGAATGTTGTTTTATGTTGACAGCCTGAGCAATTGAAACTGGGCTACATGGACCTACATGTCCTGTCCAAGGACCACAGAAAGTTAACATCCCGGCACATGTTAATCTATTCTAGAGATTAGCGGGTAAGAGTCCAGAGTCTTGCTGCAATCATACAGATTATTGGTGAAACTGTCACTGGATTGCGCTGCACAGTTTTGGTCTCCTTACCCAAACACCTTGTCCCTCCAGCTTCCTGAGCTCGGAAATTTGGGAGCAGATTGCCAAACATTTGAGACCAAACAACAAGATCAAACGAGTCAGAGCTGCTTCCATGTGGATTATGCACAATGGAAAGAATGGGAAGGGGTTTGATCCATTGGGATTGTGTAGAATGGAGTGAATGGGAAGGGGTTTGGATCCATTGGGATTGTGTAGAATGGGAGTGAATGGGAAGGGGTTTGATCCATTGGGATTGTGTAGAATGGGGGTGAATGGGAAGGGGCTTGGATCCATTGGGATTGTGTAGAATGGGGGTGAATGGGAAGGGGTTTGGATCCATTGGGATTGTGTAGAATGGGGGTGAATGGGTAGGGGTTTGGATCCATTGGGATTGTGTAGAATGGGAGTGAATGGGAAGGGGTTTGGGTCAATTGGGATTGTGTAGAATGGGAGTGAATGGGAAGGGGTTTGGGTCCATTGGGATTGTGTACAATGGGGGTGAATGGGGAGGGTTTTGGGTCCATTGGGATTGTGTTCAGTGGGAGTGAATGGGGAGGGGTTTGGGTCCATTAGGATTGTGTAGAATGGGGGTGAATGGGAAGGGGTGTGATCCATTGGGATTCTGTAAATGGGAGTGAATGGGAAGGGGTTTGGGTCCATTGGGATTGTGTAGAATGGGAGCGAATGGGAAGGGGTTTGGGTCCATTGGGATTGTGTAGAATGGGGGTGAATGGGAAGGGGTTTGATCCATTGGGATTCTGTAAATGGGAGTGAATGGGAAGGGGTTTGATCCATTGGGATTGCGTAGAATGGGAGTGAATGGGAAGGGGTTTGATCCATTGGGATTGTGTACAATGGGGGTGAATGGGGAGGGGTTTGGGTCCATTGGGATTGTGTAGAATGGGAGTGAATGGGAAGGGGTTTGATCCATTGGGATTGTGTAGAATGGGAGTGAATGGGAAGGGGTTTGATCCATTGGGATTGTGTAGAATGGGAGTGAATGGGAAGGGGTTTGATCCATTGGGATTCTGTAAATGGGAGTGAATGGGAAGGGGTTTGGGTCCATTGGGATTGTGTAAATGGGGGTGAATGGGAAGGGATTTGGATCCATTGGGATTCTGTAAATGGGCGTGAATGGGAAGGGGTTTGGGTCCATTGGGATTGTGTAGAATGGGAGAGAATGGGAAGGGGTTTGGGTCCATTGGGATTGTGTAGAATGGGGGTGAATGGGAAGGGGTTTGGGTCCATTGGGATTGTGTAGAACGGGAGTCAATGGGAAGGGGTTTGGGATATTACGGGATTTGACAATATGACAGGTGTTTAAACTCCTTACTTGGTGTTCTCAGGTTCCACACGTGCTGATTGGATCAGAGCTCTGATCCAGCCATTCATATCCTCCTGTGTGTCTGCACTGAAGTGATACGTCCTCATTCCCGGGTGTTCGGCCTAATGGACAGGAAATCCGGTGAAATAACTCTTCCCAATGGGCCCTCGCCCTGCTCTCACCCTCTCCCTGCTCTCACCCTCTCTCCTCCCAATCCCGGAATGCTGGATAATACAGCAGCCATTTCGATTTCTTGGAGCTGGTCATTAAATCAGTTCCACGTTCTAATTCTAACTCTGGAATCCCCACTTTACACAAACTCATCTGTTTAGTTTTTCCTTTGCCAAGATTGCAAAGTATTTGTGGGAGAGAAAAGTAATTAATCCCAGACAGAAATCCCAGGAATTTCTATGGGAAAATAGCAGTGTCCTCGTTCTGTGGCCAACGTTACCTGGACACCAGGTTGTCTCTGGACTCTGTGTCTCAGTCCCAGAGGAGCTGCTTGTTGCTGGGATTAGGCCTGGATTCTGATGGGAATCTGGAATTATTTCCACCAATCACTCAGGTTTTACCCACGACTGCCTCAGAAATGATGAGTTTATCAGCGGGAACCACCCCAGCCGCACCCCCCCCCCCCCCCCCCCGGCATTCACTGCCCTCCCCACTCTGTCAGATTCTGCCCCCACACCCACTCCCCGCAACCTCTCCCCCCGCCCCGACCTCCCCCCCGACTCCCCACCCTGCTGCAACCTCCCCGCCCCGCCGCGACCCCCCCGCCCCGCCGCGACCCCCCCGCCCTGCCGCGACCCCCCCGCCCCGCCGCGACCCCCCCGCCCCGCCGCGACCCCCCCGCCCCGCCGCGACCCCCCCGCCCCGCCGCGACCCCCCCGCCCCGCCGCGACCCCCCCGCCCCGCCGCGACACCTCCGCCCCGCCGCGACCCCCCCGCCCCGCCGCGACCCCCCCGCCCCGCCGCGACCCCCCCGCCAAGCCGCGACCCCCCTGCCCCGCCGCGACCCCCCCGCCCCGCCGCGACCCACCCGCCCCGCCGCGACCCCCCCGCGACCCCCCCACCCCGCCGCGACCCCCCCGCCCCGCCGCGACCCCCCCGCCCCGCCGCGACCCCCCCGCCCCGCCGCGACCCCCCCGCCCCGCCGCGACACCTCCGCCCCGCCGCGACCACCCCCGCCCCGCCGCGACCCCCCCCACCCCGCCGCGACCCCCCCACCCCGCCGCGACCCCCCCACCCCGCCGCGACACCTCCACCCCGCCGCGACCACCCCGCCCCGCCGCGACCCCCCCGCCCCGCCGCGACCCCCCCGCCCCGCCGCGACCCCCCCGCCCCGCCGCGACCCCCCCGCCCCGCCGCGACACCTCCGCCCCGCCGCGACCCCCCCGCCCCGCCGCGACCCCCCCGCCCCGCCGCGACCCCCCCGCCCCGCCCCGAGCCCCCCGCCCCGCCGCGACCCCCCCGCCCCGCCCCGCCGCGACCCCCCCGCCCCGCCGCGACCCCCCCGCCCCGCCGCGACCCCCCCACCCCGCCGCGACCCCCCCACCCCGCCGCGACCCCCCCACCCCGCCGCGACACCCCCGCCCCGCCGCGACACCCCCGCCCCGCCGCGACACCCCCGCCCCGCCGCGACCCCTCCCAACCTTGCCATGACCCCCCACCCTGTGCGACCCCCCCAACCCTGCGTGACCCCCCACCCTGCCGCGACCCCCCCCACCCTGCTGCGACCCCCCACCCTGCCGCGACCCCCCCTCCCTGCCGCGACCCCCCACCCTGCTGCGACTCCCCACCCTGCCGCGACCCCCCACCCTGCCGTGACCCCCCACCCCGCCGCGACCCCCCCACCCCGCCGCGACCCCCCCGCTCCGCCGCGACCCCCCGCCCCGCCGTGACCCCCCACCCTGCCGTGACACCCCCAACCCCACCGCAACACCCCATCCAGCTTCGACCCCCCCACCCCGTCACGACCCCCCCACCCCGCCGCGACCCCCCCATCCCGCCGCGACCCCCCCACCCTGCCGCGACCACCCCACCCTGCGTGACCCCCGACCCTGCCGCGACCCCCCGACCCCGCCGCGACCCCCGACCCCGCCGCGACCCCCATGTTTCCGATTGAAAGTCTGACTTGTCCTGAACTTTGAAAGTGAATTTCCGAGTTTTCCGATCCTGCGGCTCCGCGGAGATGATGTAACTGGGCATTGGAATACTCCCCAGGATCCGCTCTTCCCGACTGTCTGCGGAGAACAAGATTCCCAGGATCAGCATTCCCGACCCACTCTGTCTGCGGAAAGAGTTTCACTCCATCACCCCGGGGGTCGGGGGCGAGGGGAGTGGTGGGGGGGGGGGGTTTGGTCGGGAGGGGGCCGGGAAGGGGTGGGGAGGGGTGATGGGGGGTTGGGGAGGGGGCAGGGAGGGGGCAGGGGGGTGATGAGGGGTGATGGGGGGTTGTGGAGGGGGCAGGGAGGGGGTGATGAGGGGTGATGGGGGGGTGATGAGGGGTGATGGGGGGTTGGGGAGGGGGCAGGGAGGGGGCGGGGGGGTGATGAGGGGTGATGGGGGGGTGATGAGGGGTGATGGGGGGTTGGGGAGGGGGCAGGGAGGGGGTGGGGGGGTGATGAGGGGTGATGGGGGGAGGGTAGGTTTAGTTTAGTTACCTCTGTAATAAAAGAGACAGAAGTCGGAGAGGACGAACCATCTTCTCTTCCACAACTTAAGGCCGGAACTATCCTAAAAGAGAGAAATATTTTAAACCCTTCCTCAGAGACGGTTTTCATTAATTCGTGGGACATGGGCGTCGCTGGCTGGGCCAGCATTTATTGCCCACCCCTAGTCGCCCTTGGAGGGCAGTTGAGAGTCAACCACATTGCTGTGGCTCTGAAGTCACATGTAGGCCAGACCAGGTAAGGGTGGCAGATTTCCTTCCCGAAAGGACATTAGTGAGCCAGATGGGTTTTTCATGGTCATCAGTAGATTCTTAATTCCAGATATTTTTAAATTGAATTCAAACTCCACCATCTGCCGTGGCGGGATTTGTACCCGGGTCCCCAGAACATTAGCTGAGTTTCTGGATTAATAGTCTAGCGATAATACCACTAGGCCATCACCTCCCCGACAGGAGATGATACACTGATTACCGCATGGTTACCGATTTAGCTCAGTTGCTGGACAGCTGGTTCTGTGATGCAGAGTGATGCAAACAGCGTGGGTTCAATTCCCTGAACAAGCTGAGGTTACTCATGAAGACCGTGCCTTCTCAATCTTGCCCCTTGCCTGAGGTGTGGTGATCCTGACTCATAGAGGTTTCCAGCATGGAAACAGGCCCTTCGGCCCAACTTGTCCATGCTGCCCTTTTTTTAAACCCCTAAGCTAGTCCCAATTGCCCGCATTTGGCCCATATCCCTCTATACCCATCTTACCCATGTAACTGTCTAAACGCTTGTTAAAAGACAAAATTGTACCTGCTTCTATTACTATCTCTGGCAGCTTGTTCCAGACACTCACCACTCTGTGTGAAAAAATTGCCCCTCTGGACACTTTTATAGCTCTCCCTTCTCACCTTAAACTTATGACCTCGAGTTTTAGACTCCCCTACCTTTGGGAAAAGATATTGACTATCTAGCTGATCTATGCCCCTCATTATTTTATAGACCTCTATAAGATCACCCCTCAGTCTCCCACGCTCTAGAGAAAGAAGTCCCAGTCTATCCAGCCTCTCCTTATAACTCAAACCATCAAGTCCCAGTAGCATCCTAGTAAATCTTTTCTGCACTCTTTCTAGTTTAATAATATCCTTTCAGTAATAGGGTGACAAGAACTGTACACAGTATTCCAAGTGTGGCCTTACCAATGTCTTGTACAACTTCAACAAGACGTCCCAACTCCTGTATTCAATGTTCTGACCAATGAAACCAAGCATGTCAACTGCCTTCTTCAGCTCCCAGAGATGTGTGGGTTACATGGATTGGCTGTGCTAAATTGCCCCTTAGTGTCAGGGAGACTAACTATGGTAAATGCATGGGGTTATGTGGACAGAGCCTGGGTGGGATTGTGGTCAGTGCAGAGTCGATGGACTGAATGGCCTCCTTCTGCACTGTAGGGATTCTATGATACACTCTGTCCACCTGTGATTCCACTTTCAAGGGTTTATGAACCTGTGCCCCTAAATCTCTTTGCTCTGTAACTCTCCCCAATGCCCTACCATTAACTGAGTAAGTCCTGCCCTGGTTCAATCTACTAAAATGCATCACCTCGCATTTACCTAAATTAAATTCTATCTGCCATTCGTCAGCCCACTGGCCCAATTGATCAAGATCCCATTGCAATCCGAGATAACCTTCACTGTCCACGATGCCACCAATCTCAGTGTCATCTGCAAACTTACTCACCATGCCTGCTATATTCTTCCCAAATTCTTCCTAAATTTGTGGGACATGATTTTCCACTCACAAAGCCATGCTGACTGTCCCTAATCAGTCCTTGCCTCTCTAAATGCCTGTAGATCCTGTCTCTCAGAATACCTTCTAACAACTTACCCACTGCAGATGTGAGGCTCACCGACCGGTCTGTAGTTCCCAGGCTTTTCCTCAGGTTAAATCACCACCAACCTACGGCCATCTGGGCTGTGGTGACTTTAACTTTATCCTTAATGATCGCCACTCAATGGAACCACCAAATGCAAACACACTCTAAATCATGTAGGATTAATTTATAACACGCAGTTCCTGAAGGTGCTGACTCTCACTGGGTTACAGTTCCTGAAGGTGTTGACTCTCACTGGGATACAGTTCCTGAAGGTGCTGACTCTCACTGGGATACAGTTCCTGAAGGTGCTGACTCTCACTGGGATACAGTTCCTGAAGGTGCTGACTCTCACTGGGATACAGTTCCTGAAGATGCTGACTCTCACTGGGATACAGTTCCTGAAGGTGCTGACTCTCACTGGGAGACAGTTCCTGAAGGTGCTGACTCTCACTGGGAGACAGTTCCTGAAGGTGCTGACTCTCACTGGGATACAGTTCCTGAAGGTGCTGACTCTCACTGGGATACAGTTCCTGAAGGTGCTGACTCTCACTGGGATACAGTTCCTGAAGGTGCTGACTCTCACTGGGATACAGTTCCTGAAGGTGCTGACTCTCACTGGGGGACAGTTCCTGAAGGCGCTGACTCTCACTGGGGGACAGTTCCTGAAGGTGCTGACTCTCACTGGGATACAGTTCCTGAAGGTGCTGACTCTCACTGGGGGACAGTTCCTGAAGGCGCTGACTCTCACTGGGGGACAGTTCCTGAAGGTGCTGACTCTCACTGGGATACTGTTCCTGAAGGTGCTGACTCTCACTGGGATACAGTTCCTGAAGGTGCTGACTCTCACTGGGATATAGTTCCTGAAGGTGCTGACTCTCACTGGGATACAGTTCCTGAAGGTGCTGACTCTCACTGGGATACAGTTCCTGAAGGTGCTGACTCTCACTGGGATACAGTTCCTGAAGGTGCTGACCCTCACTGGAATCTCTGTGTTCCAGCTCCTGGAGTTTGGATGCTCTGGGCTGCACAAGGTGATGTTACTCAGTGAGCCAGCAGAGGGAGCCAAACCCCCAGATTTGAACATGTCCCCCAGTGTCGCTCTGGGACTCCCCGTTCCAGTCTGGATGCATTAACTAAGATCACACTGCCTTAAAGGCATGATTGGGATCAAAACTGGCTGCCGGGCTGTGAATCCACATTTTAAAAATAACAGCCATTTCCCATGCTTCCATCGAATCCCTGCAGTACAGAAGGAGGCCCTTTGGCCCATCGAGTCTGCACTGGCTCTCCGCAAGACCACCTTACCCGGGCTTATCACTCCCCCTTCCCCAATTCCCATTCCAGTCACCACGTGCATCTACCACGGCCAATCAGCCTAACCCGCACCCCTTTGGGAGGAAACCGGAGCCCCCGGAGGAAACCCACGCAGACACGGGGAGAATGTGCAGACTTCACATCCCCAGCACCACCCCCCCCCCCCCCCCTCTCCTGCTGGGTGCCTCCACCGCACCCACACCCCCTCCCACCCCCGTACCTGTTTGTAGAGCCAGCCCCGAATGACTGTCACTGAGTTTGGGTCCCGTTTCACCGCCTGGTCTCTCTTGGCGAAGGAGTGAACTTTCTTCATTACCCGGAGAGGCTAAACAGAAACAAGCTGAATAAATCCTCAGGATGGAAGCAATTTATAACAACTCCTCCCTCAGCTCACCCTGAACTGGTTGGGGATGAAAGCCCAGGGTCCGTAACCCCAGGGTCCGTAATCCCAGGGTCCGTAATCCCAGGGTCCGTGGCCCCAGGGTCCGTGGCCCCAGGGTCCGTGACCCCAGGTTCCGTGACCCCAGGGTCTATGACCCCAGGGTCCGTGGCCCCAGGGTCCGTAATCCCAGGGTCCGTGACCCCAGGGTCCGTGACCCCAGGGTCCGTGGCCCCAGGGTCCGTAATCCCAGGGTCCGTAATCCCAGGGTTCGTAACCCCAGGGTCCGTAATCCCAGGGTCCGTGACCCCAGGGTCCGTGATCCCAGGGTCCGTGATCCCAGGGTCCGTGACCCCAAGGTCCGTGACCCCAGGGTCCGTGACCCCAGGGTCTGTACAGAGAAAGTTCTGGAATTTCACCCGGGATCAGCTCGATGCTGCTGCTCACTGATTGGGGGACTGAGTTTGGAGATAAAGGGGAAATGAAGCTGATTGGTTGGATGTGACTTGTAATAGAATCATACAGCAGCGAAGGAGGCCATTCAGCCCATCGTGTCCGCACTGGCTCAGCCTTTCATTTTTAACAAAGAGCAAAGGAAAGTACAGCACAGGAACAGCCCTTCGGCCCATCAAGCCCATGCTGGTCATAAACCAAAAGAGAAAATGCTGGAAATCTCAGCGGGTCTGGCAGCATCTGTAAGGAGAGAAAACAGCTGATGTTTGGAGGCCAGACGACCTTTCATCTGGACTCAAAACGTCAGCAAAACGCCGATTGGATCGGTAACTGGCTATCTGATCGAAGACAGAGGGTGGTGGTTGATGGAAAATTTTTAGATTGGAGGCAGGTTGCTAGCGGAGTGCCGCAGGGATCAGTGCTTGGTCCTCTGCTCTTTGTGATTTTTATTAATGACTTGGAGGAGGGGGCTGAAGGGTGGGTCAGTAAATTTGCTGATGACACCAAGATTGGTGGAGTAGTGGATGAGGTGGAGGGCTGTTGTAGGCTGCAAAGGGACATAGATAGGATGCAAAGCTGGGCTGAAAAATGGCAAATGGAGTTTAACCCTGATAAATGTGAGGTGATTCATTTTGGTAGGACTAATTTAAATGTGGATTACAGGGCCAAAGGTAGGGTTCTGAAGACTGTGGAGGAACAGAGAGATCTTGGGGTCCATATCCACAGATCTCTAAAGGTTGCCACTCAAGTGGATAGAGCTGTGAAGAAGGCCTATAGTGTGTTAGCTTTTATTAACAGGGGGTTGGAGTTTAAGAGCCGTGGGGTTATGCTGCAACTGTACAGGACCTTGGTGAGACCACATTTGGAATATTGTGTGCAGTTCTGGTCACCTCACTATAAGAAGGATGTGGAAGCGTTGGAAAGAGTGCAGAGGAGATTTACCAGGATGCTGCCTGGTTTGGAGGGTAGGTCTTATGAGGAAAGGTTGAGGGAGCTCGGGCTGTTCTCTCTGGAGCGGAGGAGGCTGAGGGGAGACTTAATAGAGGTTTATAAAATGATGAAGGGGATAGATAGAGTGAACGTTCAAAGACTATTTCCTCGGGTGGATGGAGCTATTACAAAGGGGCATAACTATAGGGTTCGTGGTGGGAGATACAGGAAGGATATCAGAGGTAGGTTCTTTACGCAGAGAGTGGTTGGGGTGTGGAATGGACTGCCTGCAGTGATAGTGGAGTCAGACACTTTAGGAACATTTAAGCGGTTATTGGATAGGCACATGGAGCACACCAGGATGATAGGGAGTGGGATAGCTTGATCTTGGTTTCAGAAAAAGCTCGGCACAACATCGTGGGCCGAAGGGCCTGTTCTGTGCTGTACTGTTCTATGTTCTATGCTGCCAGACCCGCTGAGATTTTCCAGCATTTTCTCTTTTGGTTTCAGATTCCAGTATCCGCAGTAATTTGCTTTTATCCCGTGCTGATCATGGTGCCCTAAGTAAACTAGAAAAAAAACCCTCTGCCCTTACTCGGTCCGTATCCCTCTATTCCCTCCCTATCCATGGACCCATTCAGACGCCTCTGAAATGTTGCTAATGTGTCTGCTTCCATCACCTCCTCTGGCAACGCGTTCCAGGCACCCACCGCCCTGTTATCAATGAGTTTGATTGGAAAATGTAAGATTATTAATCATTTTCTGTTCTGCGTGGAGTGATGGCGATTGGAACAGGATCGTTAGAAACGTTCACAAACAGATTAAATGACGGACCCAACCTGTGACAAATGGAATCAATGTGGGTAAGGATGAGGTTATGCAGTAAGATAAAAGCAAATTATTGCGGATGCTGGAATCTGAAACAAAAACGGAAAATGCTGGAAAAATCTCAGCAGGTCTGACAGCATCTGTGGAGAGAAACGATGTGGAGATGCCGGCGTTGGACTGGGGTAAACACAGTAAGAAGTCTCACGACACGTCTGGAGATCACATGGTCTGGAATGGGGGGGGTGGGGGTGAGTTAATAGGTTGTGATGAACAAAGCATCGTAGCTGTGAGGGACAGCTCGGTGGATAGGATATTAGGATGTAGATAGGCTGGAAAATTGGGCGGGGATCCTGGATTCAGGATTCAATCCTGGACCGGGGAGCGGCGCGGGCTTGGAGGGCCGAAGGGCCTGTTCCTGTGCTGTATTGTTCTTTGTTCTTGACACCAGGTTAAAGTCCAACAGGTTTATTTGGTAGCAAACGCCACTAGCTTTCGGAGTGCTGCGGGGCAGGGCTTCGAAAGCCAGTGGCTTGTGCTACCAAATAAACCTGTTGGACATTAACCTGGTGTTGTGAGACTTCTTACAGAGAGAATAGAGCCAACATTTAGAGTCTAGATGACTCTTTGTCAGAACCCAGAGCCCAGGGTCCAGGGCTGAGCTCTGACGAAGGGTCATCCAGACTCAAAACTGTCAGAGCTGCTGAGAGTTTGCCGCATTTTCTGTTTTTCGATGAAGTTACCCAGTTCCGAATTGGTGAGAGGTTAGACACTGTGGAGGAGCGATGGGATTTTGTGCTCCAGGTACAGTTCACTAAAAGCTTTTGCACAGATACAAAAAAAATAAAAAAACAAATGGGATGTTGGTCTTTGGCCCAGCCTCTGGAAAATAAAGGGGTGGAAATTATGCTTCGACTGTAGGAGTTTTGTTCCGACCTCAGCTGGAGCAATCATGTCCAGTGGTGGACACCACATCTCAGGATGGATCTACTGGCCTTGGAGGGAAAGCAGCACAAAATCACCAACATGAAACTGAAATTGAAAAGGTTAAATTAAAAATTACATGGATTAAGTTTGTAATTCCTAAAGTTTAAGGGAGATGTAACCAAGGTGATTAAACAGGGCAGTGAGAAAGAACCCATTTCCTCTGTTGGGGAGTGACCAAAAGTAGAACTGTTTAATTGGAGCCGGGGGGGGGGGGGGGGGGGGGGGTGATGTCACACGGAGAGTGGACCAGAACAGAGCAGATCTCAGGGGTATGGAATCATGGCGCAGGAGGAAGCCATTCATCCCATCAACTGCCTGCTAGCTCTCTGCAGAGCAACCCAGCGCGCACCCACCCCCCGCCCTTCCTACTCCCCCATAAGCAGCGGGTTCATTAGAGGGTAGACACAGGAAGGATGTTCCCGATGGTGGGGGGAGTCCAGAACCAGGGGTCACAGTCTGAGGATTCGGGGTAGACCATTTAGGACGGAGATGAGGAGACATTTCTTTACCCGGTGAGCCTGTGGAATTCATTACCACAGGAAGTAGTTGATGCCGAAACATTGAATGTATTCAAGAAGGAGTTAAATATAGCAC
>NW_027592422.1:0-12500 GCF_964213995.1 Mustelus asterias
TGAGGTTCATCCTTGCGGTTGTTTAACTATTCTCTTTCCTGTTCTATTATAGGTAACAGGGCAGGAGGTTCCAGTACCATCATCACGTAAGTCCCTCAAATCTTGACCTATGAGGTGATTGGGGACTGTAATCACCTCAACGAGGCCCAGGAGGTTGGCCTCTTGGAATTAGAGCTCCCTAATAAAACCAATCAGGGAGCTCATACTCCGAGAGGCCAACCTCATGCGCCGCGTTGTGGTAATTATAGGGACTAATGACAAAGTTATGGGCCTCAAATCTTAAGTGTTAAAGTGAATTCAAAGTGTTACCAGATATCCTTCCCAGCATGCCCAGTGTTGATGACCAGGCATCCTTCCCAGCATGCCCGGTGTTGATGACCAGGCATCCTTCCCAGCATGCCCGGTGTTGATGACCAAGCATCCTTCCCAGCATGCCCGGTGTTGATGACTAGGCATCCTTCCCAGCATGCCCGGTGTTGATGACTAGACATCCTTCCCAGCATGCCCGGTGTTGATGACCAGGCATCCTTCCCAGCATGCCCGGTGTTGATGACCAAGCATCCTTCCCAGCATGCCCGGTGTTGATGACCAGGCATCCTTCCCAGCATACCCCGTGTTGATGACCAGGCATCCTTCCCAGCATGCCCGGTGTTGATGACTAGGCATCCTTCCCAGCATGCCCGGTGTTGATGACTAGGCATCCTTCCCAGCATGCCCGGTGTTGAAGACCAAGCATCCTTCCCAGCATGCCCACTGTTGATGACCAGGCATCCTTCCCAGCATGCCCACTGTTGATGACCAGGCATCCTTCCCAGCATGCCTGGTGTTGTTGACCAGGCATCCTTCCCAGCATGCCCGGTGTTGCTGACCACGGATCCTTCCCAGCATGCCTGGTGTTGCTGACCACGCATCCTTCCCAGCATGCCCGGTGTTGCTGACCACGCATCCTTCCCAGCATGCCCGGTGTTGCTGACCACGCATCCTTCCCAGCATGCCCGGTGTTGCTGACCAGGCATCCTTCCCAACATGTCCGGTGTTGATGACCGGGCATCCTTCCCAGCATGCCCGGTGTTGCTGACCACGCATCCTTCCCAGCATGCCCGGTGTTGTTGACCCTTCCGAAACTCGAGTAAATTTACGGCTGCTTCTCTTCGCTGATGGAGCGTCAGTCCTGGGAGGTGCGGTGGGATAGAAATGGTCTGAGTGAGAGGACGTCGCACCAGGCACAGAAACACGAAGACACGGGCAGGATGTTACGGCCTCGCTGGTCCCAAAATCGTAACGTCCCGCCCGACGTCAATGGACCTTTCCATGGTTCCTCCAGCGGGCGGGATGGTTAAAATTCCAGCCATTGACTCTTCAACTATCCTAATGGTGTTCTTGGCGGCCTAACTGAGAAGTGGGGGTGGGGAATCAAAGAATCCTACAGAGCAGAAGGAGTCCATTCGGCCCATCGAGTCTGCACCGACCACAATCCCTACCAGACCCTATTCCCATAATCCCATGCATTTACCCTAGCTAGTCCCCCTGACACTAATAAGGGGCAATTTAGCGTTGGCCAATCCACCTAACCCGCACATCTTTGGAATGTGGGAGGAAACCGGAGCACCCGGAGGAAAACCCACGCAGACACGGGGAGAACGTGCAGACTCCGCACAGACAGTGACCTGGCACTGTGAGGCAGCAGCGCTAACCACCGTGCCACTGTACCGCCCATCCAATAAAAATTGGAGCCTACATTGGGATCTGGGGGGTTTGGTGGGGATGTTTAGTTTATGTATGAACGGTGTACACAGCAGCTGCTAACCAGTTTCCTTTTCCTTTGTGTTCTCCACCAGCGCCATCACGACAGAAAGAGGTAAATGCTAAACCTTCTTCACTCTCCTTCACCCCCTCCTTTGTGTGTGTGTGTGTGATGGAGCCACTTGCAGTGTGTGGCACAGGAGCTAGAGGCGCCATGTTTGACCCTCACTCCGTGCTGTACTGGTGGTAGATTTCAATCACGCTTTAATCCAGGGTCGTAAGGTGCCATATAAATGCAAGTTAGTTAAAGTTCATAGGATCCCGACGGTGCAGGAGGCCATTCGACCCATCGAGCCTGCACCACCCACAATCCCACCCAGGCCCTATTCTCGTAACTCCACATACTTACCCCACTACTCCCCCTGACACCAAGGGGCAATTTAGCATGGCCAAAGTTTATTTATTAGTCTCACAGGTAGGCTTACATTAACACCGCATTGAAGTTACTGTGAAAATCCCCTAGCCGCCACACTGGGCGAGTGGGGATCTTGAGTGTGTGAAGCATGGTAGAACGTCAGTGATGGGCGGCAGCTCGGAGAGATTGCAACAAAGATGCCTAGGGCACGAGACAATGCAAGTGTTAATGGCCGTGTTAAATACTAGAAATGATTCTGATAGCGGCACAGAATGTGTTAATAGGTGAACACAGTAAAGCAAAATTGGCCTCAACATTGAGTTCAACAACTTTAGACTGTGAACTTCCTCCTCCAACTTGTCCCTCTTTACTTTAATTCCAATTTTAACTGTCCCAATGTAACCCCAGCTCCCGCCCACTGGGCCATCTGTCACTTGTTCTGCAATTTCACACTTACCAAGCACTGACTTTTGTTCTTCTATGAACACGTTCTTTGGAAAGATCCTGGGTTTGTGTGTGTGAGGGGGCCGGACAAAAAGGGTCCTGAGTCCAAGTCAGTCCTCTTTGCAGTGCATCCGCGGGGGCGGGGGGAGGGGGGGGGGAGGGCAGTGGGGGGGGGGGGGGCGGGGGACAGGCAATGAGGGGGAAGCGGCAGGAAGATAGGACTGTAAGATCACGGTGGGGTCTAATTTAGGAAGAAGAGGGGTTAGAGTGGTCGCAGTCAATGTTGCAACACTTGCTTTTGTTCCACCTTAACCGGGGTTTTATTTTGTCATTGCAGAGGTTAGAAATTGAAGATTCCGTGAGTGAGGCCCCTTCCCGGGAACCCTGAAGGCCAAAGAGGACGGGGGGGGGGGCGGCGCGGTGCGGAGGGGCCACAACTCGCATTCGCTGCCGCGGCTTCTGCTGGAATCTTGGGAATGTCGGGTTCTGCAGCTGGGAATTTCTTCCCTCGTGGCTTCCGGCCTTGAGTCTTTTTTTTTTTTGGGTGCTTTCGCTAAGGGAGTGTGTGGACCACGGCCCACAGGGTCCCTTCGGGTAGAATTGTCCCATTTCCAAATCAAACTTGTCGGGAGGAAGTGGGGGACACAGTGGAGCCAGCAGCCAGCGCTCCACCTCCCCTCTCCCAATCATCCGCAATGTCCACATCCTTCCCTTTGAAGAGGCTGAACTGATCCTGCATTTTCCGCATGGAGCCCCGGGTGTGTGCCCTGAGGATCCGATGCCTTTGTGCTTGCTGTTTGAAAACTGATGAATAAAACATTTTTCTAGTTCAATCAGTGTTGCTGAATTATTTTTCTATTCGTCCGTGGGGTGTGGGCGTCACTGGCTGGGCCAGAATTTCTTGCCCATCCCTAGTTGCCCTTGAACTGAGTGTCTCGCTGGGCCATTTCAGAGGCAGTTAAGAGTCAACCACATTGCTGTGGCTCTGGAGCCACATGTAGGCCAGACCAGGTAAGGACGGCAGATTTCCTTCCCTGAAGGACATTAGTGAACCAGATGGGGTTTTAAAGACATTGATTGGTGGTTTCATTGCCGCCATCACTGAGAACCTAACTTTCAATTCCAGATTTTATTAATCGAATTCGAATTCCCCCGACTGCTCTGGGGGAATTTGAACGCACGGGCGAGATTCTCCGGCCTTCTAGCCATGTGCTTCCCGCCGGTGGGAGGTGGCGTGTTGTTGGTTAGCGGTGGGATTCTCCAGTCCCGCTGCTGTTAATGGGAATTCCCATTGACGTCACTACACGATGGCAGGAACTCGTGGGGGGGTGGTGCGCTGCCGGCAGGACTGGAGAATCCCAGCCTGTGGCTGGAATTTTACCTCCGATTCTGGGGCAGGCGAGGCTCGCAGAACTGAATTCTCCATTGGCCTCGGGCGGGATTTTACAAGCCTCGCCCAACGAAGAACAGTCCAGCACAGGAAGAGGCCCTTCGGCCCTCCAAGCCTGCGCCGATCACGATGCCTGCCTAAATAAAACCGTCTGCACTTACGGAGTCCGTATCCTTCCATTCCCATCCTATTCATGTATTTGTCTAGTTGCCCCTTAAACCCCGCTATCGTACCCGCTCCCACCCCCTCCCCGGGCAGCGCGTTCCAGACATTCACCACCCTCTGTGTAAAAACTTGCCTCGCTCATCTCCTCTAAACTTTCCCCCACGCACCTTAAACCTATGTCCCCGAGTACTTGACATTTCTACCCTAGGAAAGAGCATCTCATAATCCACTCTGTCCATGCCACTCACAATCTTGTAAATCTCTATCAGGTCACCCCCCCCCCCCCCCCCCCCCCCCCCCTCAACCTCTGTCGTACCCGTGAGAACAAACCGAGTTTACCCAATCTCTCCTCATAGCTAATCCCCTCCAAACCAGGCAACATCCTGTAAACCTCTTCTGTACCCTCTCCAAAGCATCCACAACCTTCTGGTAGTGTGGCGACCAGAATTGTGCACAATATTCTAAATGAGGCCTAACTAAGGTTCTGTACAGCTGCAGCATGAGCCGCCAATTTTTATACTCAATGCCCCGACCGATGAAGGTAAGCATGCCGTATACCTCTTGACCACCTTATCCCCGGGATTGCCACTTTCAGTGACATGTACGTATATCTCAGATCAAGGTTGTAAAATCCCACTGTGTGTCTCCACAGCCTTAGCCTGCCCTGCTGGGATATTAACCCAGTGACCCTTAACCACCATCTTCTGTCATCGACCCCCCCCCCCCCGTCATAGAATCATACAGTGCAGAAGAGGCCCTTCGGCCCATCGAATCTGCACTGACACTTGAGAAACACCCGACCTCCCTCCTAATCCCAGTTACCAACACTTGGCCCATGGCCCTGAATGTGATGACGTGCAAAGGGTTCATCCAGGTACTTTTTAAAGGATGTGAGGCCTCTACTACCCTCCCAGGCAGCGCATTCCAGACCCTCACCACCCTCTGGGTAAAAAAGGTTTTCCCTCACATCCCCCCTAAACCTCCTGCCCCTCACCTTGAACCTATATCCCCTCGTGACTGACCCTTCAACTCAGGGGAATAGTTGCTCCTTATCCACTCTGTCCCTCATAATCTTGAACACCTCGATCAGGTCGCCCCCTCAGTCTTCTCTGCTCCAATGAAAACAACTCAAGCCTATCCAACCTCTCCTCATAACTTAAATGTTCCACCCCAGGCAGCATCCTGGTGAATCTCCTCTGCACCCCCTCCAGTGCGATCACGTCCTTCCTATAATGTGGCGACCAGAACTGCACACAGTGCTCCAGCTGTGGCCTCACCAAAGTTCTATACAACTCCATCATGACTTCCCTGCTTTTGTAACCTATACCCCGATTGATAAAGGCAAGTGTCTCATATGCCTTTTTCACCACCCTACTAACACGCCCTTCCGCTTTCAGAACTTCATGATCCAAATCCGGGACGTGAGTTTCATATCCTGGGGGGGTCACTGGGGCTTCACTAGTCCAGTAACATACCCTGTAATGTTCTAAGTATGTTAGGGGTTGCGGGTTTTAAACAAAAAAATAAAGATGTGGCTTGCACATGGAATGGTCTGGCTCCTGTTCTGCCCAAGACCGCAAGAAACGACAAAAGGTCGTGAATGTAGCCCAGTCCATCACACAAACCAGCCTCCCATCCATTGACTCTGTCTACACTTCCCGCTGCCTCAGAAAAGCAGCCAGCGTAATTAAAGACCCTTTTTCCGTCGGGAAAAAGATACAAAAGTCTGAGGTCACGTACCAACCAACTCAAGAACAGCTTCTTCCCTGCTGCCATCAGACTTTTGAATGGACCTACCTCGCATTAAGCTGATCTTTCCCTATTCCCTAGGTATGACTGTGACACTATATTCTGCACCCTCTCCTATCCTTCTCCCCTATGTACTCTATGAACGGTATGCTTTGTATAGCGCACAAAAAACAATACATTTCACCACAATACACGTGACAATAATAAGTCAAATCAAATCAAATCAAAAGATTCAAGCCAACAATAACAGATTTACTCTTGGTAGTGTTGGTTACACAGAGTACAAACTGAATGTAAAACAGCTGCCTGTGCAGCACCCTAATGACATCACCATCACATCATGTGATCAGCTATATATACATACCCACAGTGCTGTTGTATAGCACTCAGCGTGCCGATGTACCAGCCCTTAGGACACAAACAAGACTTTCCTTTGAGCTTCTGTGAACCTCTGTAGTCCAGCTCAGAGCTCAGAGCTCAGTCCAAAGATGTGCGAGTTAGGTTGATTGGCCAGGTTAAAAATTGCCCCTTAGAGTCCTGAGATGTGTAGGTTAGAGGGATTAGCGGGTAAGTATGTGGGGGTAGAGCCTGGGTGGGATTGTGGTCGGTGCAGACTCGATGGGCCGAATGGCCTCCTTCTGCACTGTAGGGTTTCTATTTCTATTTCACCTTGATGTGTGTCAGCTGGAAGATGGCTGCCCCTTCACAGTGCCCGAACAAATGGTACCATCATAATGTCCGTTCCGGACAACCATCGTAGCTCTGTGAATTTGTACATCGTAAAACCTCTAACTCATTCCATTCTCTCTGACCGAGGGGGGGGGGGGGTCACATGAGAGTCACATGACATGTGCTGTATGTCCCAATACAACATAGGAGCATGGGAATTAGGAGCAGAAGCCGGCAAATCCAGCCCTTCGAGCCGTTCCACCATTCAATCAGATCATGGCTGATCTCTCCCTGCTCTCAAATCCACCTCCCCACCTGTTCCCCTTCTCCCTTTATTTTGTTAAAAATATATCTATCTCCCTCTTAAAACCATTCAACGATAAAGACTCCATGAATAACCACAAATAAATCCATGTTGCTGTGGGTCTGAAGTCAAGAATAATATGGCAAACGGGCCCTTCGACCCACCAAGCCTGCGCCAACACATGACGGCCATGGGTCTGGAGTCACGTGTAGGCCAGACCAGGTAAGGACGGCAGATTTCCTTCCCTAAAGGGGCATTAGTGAACCAGATGGGTTTTTTTTTAACCACAATCGATGATAGTTATCTTGGGTCACCATCACTGGGCCTTATTTCCAATTCCTGATCTTTGAAATCATTAAATTTAAATTCCACCAGTTGCTGGATTTGAACCCACGATCCCAGGACATGACCCTGACCCTTCCTGATCACCAACCCAATGAGATTGCCCACAGAGCAGCACCAAGGGGTGATCCCCATTACCAGGAGAATAGGAATCTTAATGGGGGCGAGGCGATAGAGGTTTACAGCATGGAAACAGGCTCTTCGGCCCAACTTGTTCATGCTGCCCAGTTTTTGCCATTAAGCTCGTCGGCACGGTAGCACAGTGGGTAGCACTGCTGCTTCACAGCTCCAGGAACCTGGGTTCGATTCCCGGCTTGGATCACTGTCTGTGTGGAGTTGGCACATTCTCCTCGTGTCTGCGTGGGTTTCCTCCAGGTGCTCCGGTTTCCTCCCACAGTCCAAAGATGTGCGGGTTAGGTTGATTGGCCATGCTAAATTGCCCCTTAGTGTCCTGGGATGCGTAGTTAGAGGGATTAGTGGGTAAAATATGTAGGGATATGGGGGTAGGGTCTGGGTGGGATTGTGGTCGGTGCAGACTCGATGGGCCGAATGGCCTCTTTCTGTGCTGTAGGGTTTCTAAGATTTCTAAGAATTGCCCGCGTTTGGCCCATATCCCTCTATACCCATCTTACCCATGTAACTGTCTAAATGTTTTTTAAAAGAAGAAATTGTACCCGCCTCTACTACTACCTCTGGCAGCTTGTTCCAGACACTCACCACCTTCTGTGTGAAAAAATTGCCCCTCTGGACCCTTTTGTATCTCTCCCCTCTCACCTTAAACCTATGCCCTCCAGTTTTAGACTCCCCTACCTTTGGGAAAAGATATTGACTATCTAGCTGATCTACGCCCCTCATTATTTTATAGACCTCTATAAGGTCACCCCTCAGCCTCCTACGCTCCAGAGAAAAAAGTCCCAGTCTATCCAGCCTCTCCTTATAACTCAACAATAATGAGACCCAGGGATACAAATTGCTGAAAGTTGTGACGCGGGGTAACATGTCACTAAAATAAATCGCGGTGGGATTGATTTGTAGAGATCTAGAGTTGAAAAGTGTGTGAACTTGTACAGAAATTTGGTTCGACCTCAGAGAACTGTGCATAGTTTTGGTTTCCATATTACAAAAGACATTAGAACGGGCACAGTAACAATGCAAATATGACACCTGAACTGATAAATCATTGAAACGTAAAAAATTAGAAGCAGGAGTAGGCCACTCGGCCCTTCGAGCCTGCTCCGGCCTTCATTTTGATCATGGCTGATCATCAAATTCAATATCCTGATCCCCCCCTTCCCCCCCATATCCCTCGATCCCTTTAGCCCCAAGAGCGAAATCTAATTTCTTCTTGAAATCGCACAACATTTTGGCTTCAACTGCTTTCTGTGGGAGTGAATTCCACACATTCACCACCCTCTGGGTGAAGAAATTTCTCCTCACCTCAGTCCTAAAAGGTTTACCCCCTTATCCTCAAACTATGACCCCTAGTTCTGGACTCCCCCCACCATCGGGAACATTCTTTCTGAATCTACCCTGTCTAACCCTGTTAGAATTTTATAAGTTTCTACGAGATCCCCTCTCACTCTCCTAAACTCCAGTGAATATAATCCTAACCCACTTAGTCTCTCCTCATATTGACAGACCTGCCGCCCCAGGAATCAGCCGGCAAACAGAGGATAGGATGTGAGAGACGAGTTACACAGAGAAAGAAGGATTGTCAATTTGCAGATCTCTGCAAACTGTCACAGATTACAAGGCAGAGTGTGTGTGTGATCGTGTCCCTTGTATTGGGTGGGACGGTGGCACAGTGGTTAACACTGCTGCCTCACAGCGCCAGGGACCACCAGCATTCAGCAGTTGGGCCGAATGGCCTTTTTCTGCGTCATCAACTTGTTGGAACTCAATGGGCCAGTTTTTGCCTGTTGTTCCATGCTCGGGGCGAGGGGAGGTGGAAGGAGAGAATATCGTTGCTTATCCCAAGGCGCAACCTCAGGAACTGAGGCTTGATGGTCGGACTGCCTCCATTAAGAAGGTCAATCTGCCCTGTCCACTTCGAAGGTCAGGTGAAGGAGTGAGGTGTATGTCCCCATGACAACCATGAATAATTACATAGGTCTGGAGTCATGGATAGGCCAGGGTCACGTGTTAGGCTGGAGTCTCGTGTTAGGTTGGAGACACGTGTTGGGCTGGAGGCACGTGTAGGGCTGGAGTCACATGTAGGGCTGGAGTCACATGTAGGGCTGGAGACACGTGTTGGGCTGGAGTCACGTGTTGGGCTGGAGTCGTGTGTAGGGCTGGAGTGACATGTTGGGCTGGAGACATGTGTTGGGCTGGAGTCACATGTAGGGCTGGAGTCACGTGTAGGGCTGGAGTCACGTGTTGGGCTGCAGTCATGTGTTGGGCTGGAGTCACGTGTAGGGCTTGAGACACGTGTTGGGCTGGAGTCATGTGTTGGGCTGGAGTCACGTGTTGGGCTGGAGTCACGTGTAGGGCTGGAGTCACGTGTTGTGCTGGAGTCATGTGTTGGGCTGGAGTCACGTGTTGGGCTGGAGACACGTGTAGGGCTGGAGTCGCGTGTAGGGCTGGAATCATGTGTTGGGCTGGAGTCACATGTAGGGCTGGAGTCACGTGTTGGGCTGGAGTCACGTGTTGGGTTGGAGTCGTGTGCAGGGCTGGAGTCACGTGTTGGGCTGGAGTCATGTGTTGGGCTGGAGTCACGTGTAGGGCTGGAGTCACGTGTAGGGCTGGAGTCATGTGTAGGGCTGGAGTCACGTGTTGGGCTGGAGTCACGTGTTGGGCTGGAGTCATGTGTTGGGCTGGAGTCACATGTAGGGCTGGAGTCACGTGTTGGGCTGGAGTCACGTGTAGGGCTGGAGACATGTGTAGGGCTGGAATCATGTGTTGGGCTGGAGTCACATGTTGGGCTGGAGTCACATGTAGGGCTGGAGTCACGTGTTGGGCTGGAGTCACGACTTGGGCTGGAGTCACGACTTGGGCTGGAGTCATGTGTTGGGCTGGAGTCACGTGTTGGGCTGGAGTCACGTGTAAGGCTGGAGTCACGTGTAGGGCTGGAGTCACGTGTTGGGCTGGAGTCACGTGTAGGGCTGGAGTCACGTGTAAGGCTGGAGTCACGTGTAGGGCTGGAGTCACGTGTTGGGCTGGAGTCATGTGTTGGGCTGGAGTCACGTGTAGGGCTTGAGACACGTGTTGGGCTGGAGTCATGTGTTGGGCTGGAGACACGTGTAGGGCTGGAGACACATGTAGGGCTGGAGACACGTGTAGGGCTGGAGACATGTGTAGGGCTGGAGACACGTGTAGGGCTGGAGACACGTGTAGAGCTGGAGACACGTGTAGGGCTGGAGACACGTGTAGGGCTGGAGTCACGTGTAGGCCAGACCAGGTAAGGTTGGCAGATTTCCTTCCCTAACGGAGACATTCAAGTTCCAGATGGGTTTTTACGATGATCGTTGATCGTTGAGAGATTGCCGCCACTGGGAATAGCTCCCAATGCCAGGGGCGCGATCTTACCGGCCATTCACGCCACGGTCCCGCTGCAGCGAGGCTGGAGAATTTGGCGCTTGGCCAAGTCTCCGCCCAGTGCAGCGGGATGGGAAAATCCCACCGGCATGAACGGTGGTAACATTCGCCCCACAAGTCTTTCCGTTATTAATTGAATTTAAAGTCTGCAGGATGAGGTTGGGTGCAGTGCAGGGAGGGGGAGTCAGGTGAACTCACACTTTGTGGCCACTGGCATCAGCCGTGACTCTGCGGGTCGCATGCCCGCCTCTGCCAGTGGGCTACGTGGCTTCAGGACCACTCCTCGATTTCAGCACAAGATGCAACCCAAACACAACGGCGCAGCGCTGAGCGGGTGCAGCATTGTTGGAGGTCCCACTTTTCGAGTTGAGATTTGAGAATCAGAGAAAGTGAAAGGTCCCACTGACACCCTAAACATTTGCCGCACGGAACGAAGGCCATTCAGCCCGCCGTGCTGCTCCTGTGCTAGCTCTCTAAAGGAGGTCTCTTTCCCCATGTATTAATCCCCCCCCAAAATATTTATCTCCTTCCCTTTCCAAACACTTCCCCAGTCTCCTGTTGGATAATTCTGTCAATCCGCTGAAATGAAATCCTTCTCTTTGAGGACCCTTATAGAGGTTTACAGCACGGAAACAGGCCCTTCGGCCCAACTTGTCCATGCCGCCCAGTTTTTATCATTAAGCTAGTCCCAATTGCCCGCGTTTGGCCCATATCCCTCTATACCCATCGTACCCATGTAACTGTCTAAACGCGTTTTAAAAGACAAAATTGTACCCGCTTCTACTACTACCTCTGGCAGCTCATTCCAGACACTCAACACCCTCTGCGTGAAAGAATTGCCCCTCTGGACCCTTTTGTATCTCTCCCCTCTCACCTCAAACATTTGCCCTCTAGTTTTAGACTCCCCTACCTTTGGGAAAAGATGCTGACTATCTAGCTGATCTATGCCCACTCTTGACAATGATTCGAGGGTCCTAGTGATATACAGCATGGAAACAGGCCCAACCCATCCATGACGATCAGGTCTCCATTTGCCTACGTCTGGCCTATATCCCTCTAAACCTTTCCCCTCCATGTACCTGTCCAAAAGTCTTCTAAATGTTGTAATTGTACCCAAAGATGTCCAAAGTCCAAAGATGTGTGTGGGTTAGGTGGATTGGCCATGCTAAATTGCCCCTTAGTGTCAGGGGGACCAGCTAGGGTAAATTCATAGGGTTATGGGGATAGGGCCTGGGTGGGATTGTGGTCATACAGACTCAATGGGCTGAATGGTCTCCTTCTGCACTGTAGGGATTCTATGATTCTATGACTCTACCCATCTCTACCACCCACTCTACTCTGGCAGCTCATTCCATATCCCCCATTCCCTTGTGGAATTGTCTACCTCCTGTCCCCCCTCCCCACCGCCTTGAGAAACCTTCCCATCTTTGGAACACTGACGCGCTTCTCATCCCCCTGGTTGCTGGATAACATCGATTGACTCACGCCACACAGCAGCACGAAGAGCGGACTAGTTTATTGATTAGCTTTGAGCAAAAGACAAATGTGCTGGTCGAGATTGGGCACCTCAGAGCAACCCAGAGCTCCCCGGGGGAAGGAGGGTGGTACAGATCCGGTTCCAGGGTGGGTGTTCAGATTGGCCCTACCCCCATAGCCAAGGGGCTGGCCACCATCGCAGTGGAAAGTGGGGTTCGGGGAGGCCCCTTATATTTTAAGTTAACGTTTATTTATTAGTGTCAAAAGTA
>NW_027592422.1:17500-47500 GCF_964213995.1 Mustelus asterias
GCTGACAACTGCAAGAAACACAAAGTTGTGGTAGTAGGGGATTTTAATTTTCCACATATAGATTGGGACTCGCACACTGTTAAAGGTTTAGACGGGGTAGAGTTTGTAAAATGTGTTCAGGAGAATTTTCTACATCAGTATATAGAGGTGCCAACTAGAGAGGATGCGATATTGGATCTCCTATTGGGAAATGAGTTAGGACAGGTGATGGATGTGAGTGTGAGGGAACACTTTGGATCCAGTGATCATAATGCCATTAGTTTCAACCTGATCGTGGATAAGGATAGATCTGGTCCTCGGGTTGGAGTTCTGAACTGGAAAAAGGCCAAATTTGATGAAATGAGAAGGGATCTGGGAAGTGTGGATTGGCACAGGCTGTTCTCTGGTAAGGATGTAAATGGAAAGTGGGAGGCCTTCAAAGGAGAAATTTTGAGAGTGCAGAGTTTGTATGTTCCTGTCAGGATTAAAGGCAAAGTAAATAGGAATAAGGAACCTTGGTTCTCGAGGGAGATTGTAACACTGATTAAGAGGAAGAGAGAGTTGTATGAAATGTACAGGCAGCAAGGAACACATCAGATGCTCGAGGAGTATAAAAAGTGCAACAAGCTACTTAAGAGGGAAATCAGGAGGGCTAAAAGAAGACATGAGGTTGCTTTGGCAGACAGAGTGAAGGAAAATCCAAAGAGCTTCTATAGGTATGTTAGGAGCAAAAGGATAGTGAGGGATAAAATTAGTCCTCTTGAAGACCAGAGTGGTAGACTGTGTATGGAACCAAAAGAGATGGGGGAGATACTAAATGGTTTTTTTGCATCCGTATTTACTGAGGAAACGGACATGGAGTCTACGGAAATAGGGCAAACAGGTAGGGAGGTCATGGAACCTTTACAGATTAAAGGGGAGGAGGTGCTCGCTGTCTTGAGGCAAATCAGAGTGGATAAATCCCCAGGACCAGACAGGGTATTCCCACGGACCTTGAGGGAAGCTAGTGTTGAACTTGCAGGGGCCCTGGCAGACATATTTAAAATGTCAGTATTCACGGGGGAGGTGCCGGATGATTGGAGGGTGGCTCATGTTGTTCCGTTGTTTAAAAAAGGTTCCAAAAGAAATCTGGGAAATTATAGGCCAGTAAGTTTGACGTCGGTGGTGGGCAAGTTATTGGAAGGTGTGATAAGGGATAGGATCTACAAATATTTGGATAGACAGGGACTTATTAGGGAGAGTCAACATGGCTTTGTGCGTGGTAGGTCATGTTTGACCAATCTATTAGAGTTTTTCGAGGAGGTTACCAGGAAAGTGGATGAAGGGAAGGCGGTGAATGTTGTCTACCTGGATTTCAGCAAGGCCTTTGACAAGGTCCCTCATGGGAGGTTAGTTAGGAAGGTTCAGTCGCTAGGTATACATGGGGAGGTAATAAATTGGATTAGACACTGGCTCAATGGAAGAAGCCAGAGAGTGGTTGTGGAGGATTGCTTTTCTGAGTGGAGGCCTGTGACTAGTGGTGTGCCGCAGGGATCGGTGTTGGGTCCATTGTTGTTTGTCATCTATATCAATGATCTGGATGATAATGTGGTAAATTGGATCAGCAAGTTTGCTGATGATACAAAGATTGGAGGTGTAGTGGACAGTGAGGAAGGTTTTCAAAGCTTGCAGAGGGATTTGGACCAACTAGAAAAATGGGCTAAAAAATGGCAAATGGAATTTAACGCAGACAAGTGTGAGATATTGCACTTTGGAAGGACAAACCAAGGTGGAACGTACAGGGCAAATGGTAGGACTCTGAAGAGTGCAGTTGAACAGAGGGATCTGGGAATACAGGTACAGAATTCCCTAAAAGTGACGTCACAGGTGAATAGGGTCGTAAAGAGTGCCTTTGGTACATTAGCCTTTATAAATCGGAGTATCGTGTATAAAAGTTGGTGTGTTATGGTAAGGTTATATAAGGCATTGGTGAGGCCGAATTTGGAGTATTGTGTACAGTTTTGGTCACCTAGTTACAGGAAGGATGTAAATAAGGTTGAAAGAGTGCAGAGAAGGTTCACAAGGATGTTGCCGGGACTTGAGAAGCTGAGTTACAGAGAGAGATTGAATAGGTTGGGACTTTATTCCCTGGAGCGTAGAAGATTGAGGGGAGATTTGATAGAGGTGTATAAAATTTTGATGGGTGTAGATAGAGTGAATGCAAGCAGGCTTTTTCCGCTGAGGCTAGGGGAGAAAAAAACCAGAGGGCATGGGTTAAGGGTGAAAGGAGAAAAGTTTAAAGGGAATATTAGGGGGGGCTTCTTCACGCAGAGAGTGGTGGGAGTGTGGAATGAGCTGCCGGATAAAGTGGTAAATGCTTTTAACATTTAAGAAAAACTTGGACGCGTTCATGGATGAGAGGGGTGTGAAGGGATATGGTCCAAGTGCAGGTCAGTGGGACTAGGCAAAAAATGGTTCGGCACAGACAAGAAGGGCCAAAAGGCCTGTTTCTGAGCTGTAATTTTCTATGGTTCTATGGTTCTATGGTAACCCTGTGCTGTACCTGTCCTGGGAGTGTTTGATGGGGACAGTGTAGAGGGAGCTTTACTCTGTATCTAACCCCGTGCTGTACCTGTCCTGGGAGTGTTTGATAGGGGACAGTGTAGAGGGAGCTTTACTCTGTGACTAACCCTGTGCTGTGCCTGTCCTGGGAATGTTTGATGGAGACAGTGTGGAGGGAGCTTTACTCTGTATCTAACCCCGTGTTGTACCTGTCCTGGGAGTGTTTGATGGGGACAGTGTAGAGAGAGCTTTACTCTGTATCTAACCCTGTGCTGTACCTGTCCTGGGAGTGTTTGATGGGGGACAGTGTAGAGAGAGCTTTACTCTGTATCTAACCCTGTGCTGTACCTGTCCTGGGAGTGTTTGATGGGGGACAGTGTAGAGAGAGCTTTACTCTGTATCTAACCCTGTGCTGTACCTGTCCTGGGAGTGTTTGATGGGGGACAGTGTAGAGAGAGCTTTACTCTGTATCTAACCCCGTGCTGTACCTGTCCTGGGAGTGTTTGATGGGGGACAGTGTAGAGAGAGCTTTACTCTGTATCTAACCCCCTGCTGTACCTGTCCTGGGAGTGTTTGATGGGGGACAGTCCCTGTTTATGATGCCACACTGCTGGGGAGGGGACCAATCACACGTGCCCCTTTCCGAACCTGTACCATTTGCAATGAGAGAATGAAATGAACTCACGTATGCGTTGTGGATTTGATAATCATACCTGTGGGAGGAGGAAGAATACAGAATAGTGAACAAGAATACTTCCAAGGACACTTAGCAAGATCATTTCATAAGTGAACGCGTGAGGTGTATTGCACACTCGTCTCTCTCTCTCTCCCACCGACCCACAGTGACACCTCCTTCTGTGGCACCCATCACCAAGGGCAAGGGCTGTGCCATGTCTTGACAATACGCTCACCCATACAGTGCGGTCTAAGTCACTCACCATTCTGACTCTCACCACCGTGCCTGGTGAACTGGTGCAGCGACAATAATCTCTCCCTCAATGTCAGTAAAACAAAGGAGACAGTCATCGACTTCAGGAAGCGTAGTGGAGGACATGCCCCTGTCTACATCAATGTGGACAAAGTGGAAATGGTCGAGAGCTTCACGTTTCTAGGTGTCCAGATCACCAACAATCTGTCCGAGTTCCCCCCCATGCCGACACTATAGTCAAGAAAGCCCACCAATGCCTCAACCGACTCAAGAACAGCTTCTTCCCTGATGCCATCGGACTTTTGAATGGACTTACCTTGCATTAAGTTGATGTTTCTCTACACCCTCGCTATGACTGTAACACTACATTCTGCACCCTCTCCTTTCCTTCTCTATGAACGGTATGTTTTGTCTGTATAGCACGCAAGAAACAATACTTTCCACTGTATCCCAATACATGTGACAATAATAAATCAAATCAAATCAAAATCAAATCAAAACTAAAATCAAAATCAAATCAAATAAAACTGAATTAAACCAAATCAAATCAAATCAAAACCAAATGAAACCAAATCAAATCAAAACCAAATGAAACCAAATCAAAATCAAATCAAATTCAATTCAATTCAAATCAAATCAAATCAAATCAAATCAAATCCAAATCAAATCAAATCAAATCAAATCAAATCAAAATCAAATCAAATCCGAATTAAACCAAATCAAAATCAAATCAAATTAAAATCGAATTGGCCATTTTTCCATTGTCGTTGGGTCAAATTCCTGGAATATCATTGAAGATACAGTAACAATGACTCAGGAAAGAAGCTCAACACCACGTTTTCAGGGGCCTGGGGAGGTTAGGTGGTCAGACAATAAATGCCAACCTTGCCAGCAATGCCCGCACCTTGAGGAGTCGTCTCAGTGTGCACGAGGTAGCTGCCCTTAGGCATTGGCCTGGATTGGGCAGGGTTCGACAGACACGGAGATACATCATAACCTACTGTTCGGCCGTGACACCCCACTCTGCTTAAAAAGACTGGAAAACCGTACCCGACTGCAATCCGGACCCCGAGGAAGACGAGGAAGAGTAACTTGCGGAACTGCTGATCCTGAAAGGAGAAATGGAAGGAATTCCGTTAGAGGGCTGCCCTTGGCATTACGCCTGACGGTTTGTCACCTTTGCCTGCCCGTCCGTTGCCCCACTACACCCCTCCTCACTTCCGGCTCAGGGACCCGGGCATTTGTCCTTTGGTTACCAGCGGAGGGAAGCCAGCCCTGTGATTGGAGTGAGGGTGGGAGGCCTGGTCACATGACCCCCTTGCCCATTGATTAAAGACGCAGAGCTGGTCAACCCCCCCTCCCCCCAACCCACCCCCACCCCCCTCACCCGGCTTTGTCACAAATTTGGGCTGGGGGGGGGGGTGGGCGGTGCTGGGGGTGGAGGGGTGTGGGGGTGGGGGGGTTGGGCGGAGGTGGGGGGGGGGGGGGGGGGGGGGGAGTTTGGATATCCCAGCCAGACAGTGGCATATTGAGGGGGTCACTGGGATTAGCACCTTTTGGGGACCCTACATAGAAACATAGAGTGGGATTTTCCCTTCAGCCTGCCACGGGAATCGTAGCAGGACCATGTCCATTGGCCTCGGGCAGGATTTTCCATCCTTGGGGCAAGTGCGACTGGAAAATCCCACCCATAGAAAATAAAAACTGAAGGAGGCCATTCGGCCCTTCAAGCCTGTTCCGCCATTCATTACGATCATGGCTGATCATCGAATTCAATATCTTGATCAGACTTTTGAATGGACCTACCTCGCATTGAGTTAATCTTTCTCTACACCCTCTCAATGACTGTAACACTGCAGTCTGCACCCTCTCCTTCCCCCCATATCCCTCGATCCCTTTAGCCCCAAGAGCGATATCTAATTTCTTCTTGAAATCACACAATGTTTTGGCCTCAACTACTTTCTGTGGGAGTGAATTCCACACATTCACCACCCTCTGGGTGAAGAAATTTCTCCTCACCTCAGTCCTAGAAGGTTCCTGTTGGGGAACACTTCAGCAGTCAAGGGCATTCAGCCTCCAATCTTCGGGTAAGCGTTCTCCAAGGCGGCCTTCACGACAACGCAGAATCGCTGAGCAGAAACTGATAGCCAAGCTCCGCACACATGAGGACGGCCTAAACCGGGATATTGGGTTCATGTCACACTATCTGTAACCCTTGCCTGGGCTTGCAAAATCTCACTAACTGTCCTGGTTGGAGACAATACACACTTCTTTAACCTGTGCTTAACCCTCTCTTCACTCGCATTGTCTGTACCTGTAAAGACTTGATTACCTGTTAAGACTTGCCATTATCTTGCAATTGTGTCTCTGTCTATATATGCCGTGTTTGTGAAACCTACCTCTCCACTCACCTGATGAAGGAGCGGCGCTCCGAAAGCTCGTGATTCCAAATAAACCTGTTGGACTTTAACCTGGTGTTGTGAGACTTCTTACTAAAAGGTTTATCCCTTATCCCCGAACTATGACCCCTAGGTCTGGACTGCCCAAAAAAACCCTACATTTTTGACCAGACTTTTAGCCATCTCTCCAAATGCCACTGGGGTGTCAAGTTTTATTTGGTACTGTTGCAGTGAAGGGACATATTACTATGGTGACAGTGCCGTATATATGCAAGCTGGTTGTTTACATTTTTACAGCACTTTAGATTCCCCCCCCCCCCCCCGCCCCCCCCACCCCCCCGCCCCATCCCCGAGGAAGGTTTCCCAAGTTGATTCTCAACCTATTGAATGTGGACGTGAATAACCTTTTTTGAGGGGCGGGGGGGGAGTCTAGAACTAGGGGTCATAGTTTGAGGATAAGGGGTGAACCTTTTAGGACTGAGGTGAGGAGAAATTTCTTCACCCAGAGGGCGGTGAATGTGTGGAATTCACTCCCACAGAAAGTAGTCGAGGCCAAAATTTTGTGGGTGGGGATTTTACGGCTTCACTCGAGTGAGACTGGAAATTCCCGCCCGAGGTCAAAACACATTTCCGTTGACTGCCCCTCGCCCGCTCCAATTCCGTGGAAGGCGAGGCGGTAGAATTGTGTGATTTCCAAGAAGAAATTAGATATAGCTCTTGGAGCTAAAGGAGTTAAGGGAAATGGGGGGATCAGGATATTGAATTTGATGATCAGCCATGATCGTAATGAATGGTGGGGCAGGCTCGAAGGGCTGAATGGCCTCCTCCTGCTTCTAGTTTCTATGTTCAACAAGTCCTGAAGTGGGATTTGAACCTGGGGCATCTGGCCCAGAGGTAAGGACACTACCCACCGCACCACAAACCACCTACTAACCTCACCTGGGACCAGTTGTAATGTCACAAAGATTTATTTATTCATTTAATAGTGTCACAAGTCAGTTTACATTAACACTGCAATGAAGTTACTGTGAATATCCCCTAGACGCCACACTCTGGCGCCTGTTCGGGTACACTGAGGGAGAATTTAGCACGGCCAATGCACCCTAACCAGCACGTCTTTCGGACTGTGGGAGGAAACCGGAGCCCCCGGAGGAAACCCACGCAGACACGGGGGAGAACGTGCAAACTCCGCACAGACAGTGACCCGAGCCGGGAATCGAACCCAGGTCCCTGGTGCTGGGAGGCAGCAGTGCTAACCACTGTCGGTTTGAGTGGGCCTTGTATAGAATGTGTAGGAGAGGGTGTGAAAATGGGGTTCAAGACAGATTCAGCCACAATAGTCAGGGTAGGTTGCGGGAGAGTGTAGAGTGGGGAGGGGAGGATGAGGTAGTGAGGTGGGAGGGGAGGGTGACAAATGGTCTTAAACGGTTACGCACCCCCCCCCTCCCCTCACCCCATTCCTATTGCTCCCACATTTCCCACTCAGTCGCCGCTCGTCTCCTTACTTTTGTCCGCCATCCAGGAGGATTCTGTACTTGTGGATCTCGGCCTCCAGCCTCATCTTCTCATTCAGTAGCGCCTCGTACTCCTGGCTCTGTATCTTCAGGCCGTTGATGAGACCGGCCAGCTCCCCTTCCAGCCTCCCAACTTCGTTGAGCAGTCGCTGGAGTTCATTCCTGTATCTGAGCTCCGTATTATCCAGACTATTCTGCAGGGCGGCTATCTGCGGGGAGGGGAAAAGAAACACTCAGAGGGGGTTCGGTCAGGCTGAGGGTGCCACAACGCCCTGTAATAAGTCTTCGGAAGCAGAAATCCCTTCACCAAAATCCCATGTTGAAGTCCAACAAGTTTATTTGGAATCACGAGCTTTCGGAGCGCCGATCCTTCATCAGGTGAGTGGAGACTTGGCAGAAATAGGAAGCGTTCCGAAAGTTCGTGATTCCAAATAAACCTGTTGGACTTTAACCTGGTGTTGTGCGACTTCTTACTGCGCCCCACCCCAGTCTAATGCCGGCATCTCCACCCCAAAATCCCTTCATATACAAACTCTCACAGCAGTACTCAGGGTGCTCGTGGTCAGCAGTCTATCTCCGGGGGGTGCCAGAGGAACTGCCACTCCCGGTTAAGTACAAGACAAAGAACCCCCGATTGGCCCATCAATTGGATCCTTAATCAGGGACTCCATACTCCAATAGGCCAACCTCAATGGCCTGATTGAAGTCATTACACCCGCCCCCCAACCCCGAGCCGTGTCCAGATAAACCCCACGCTTCGACGAGGGGGGGGTCGCGAGTTGCCAAAGCTTACTTACAGTGCCGCTGAGGGAGTTCCATTCAGCCTCAAGGGTCTGCAGTTGCTGTCGCAGTCCGGCCAGTTCTGTTTTACCTCCGGTGACCGCTTGGGTGTTCTGTGCGACCTGTGTGGTTTGTATCTGCACCTGAGACATCGAAGACATGAAGAGAGAGAGGCGTTTACATAATCCACAATCAAGTTTAGTACCTTATTCGTGTCACAAGTAGGCTCACATTAACACTGCAATGAAGTTACTGTGAAAATCCCCCAGTTGCCACACACTGGTGCCTGTTCGGGTACACTGAGCGAGAATTTGGCATGGCCAATGCACCCTAACCAGCATATCTTTGGGCACTAAGAGGCAATTTAGCGTGGCCAATCCACCTAACCCGCACATCTTTGGACTGTGGGAGGAAACCGGAGCCCCCGGAGGAAACCCACGCAGACACAGGGAGAACGTGCAGACTCCGCACAGACAGTGACCCTAGCCGGGAATCGAACCCGGGTCCCTGGCGCTGTGAGGCAGCAGTGCTAACCACTGTGCCACCTGGACTTCCCCAAGCTTGTCTGCAGTGGGAGCGAGAATGGAAAATTAGGCGATCCGGCCAAAACTCCTTTGTCTTTATTAACGTAAACCCAGATGAATGAGTCAGGCACTGAGCTCGGTGTAAGGGCGCGAGCTGCCGGCACTGAGTTCAATCCTACCTGTTGGTTGTACCAAACGTCCAAATCCTTTTGGTTGGCGTCGGCCATCTTGGTGTAGGCGTCACGCATTTGCTTCAAGGCCTCAGTCAGGTCAACGGAGGGAGCTGCGTCCACCTCCACCTGGATGTCCTGGGTCTTCTGCTGTCGCAACTGCCTCAGTTCCTGAAAGGGCAAAGGGCAGGGGGGTGATAAAATATTAGAACAGTGCAACGCATCGATTTATGGATGGAGCTGTTGTATTTCCCCCACTACTGGCACCAGGGGGCACCAAACTGTCATCATGCTACCCCACCACTGGCACTAGGGGGCACTCTACTTCCATGGTACTAACTCACCACTAGCACTAGGGGGCATTATAGTCCCATTGTACTACCCAACCACTAGCACTAGGGGGCACTCGACTTCCATTGTACTAACTCACCACTAGCACTAGGGGGCATTATAGTCCCATTGTACTACCCAACCACTGGCACTAGGGGGCACTCGACTTCCATTGTACTAACTCACCACTAGCACTCGGGGGCATTATAGTCCCATTGTACTACCCAACCACTGGCACTAGGGGGCACTAAACTGTCATTGTGCTCCCCACCTCAGGCACTAGGGGGCACTATACTCCACCACTGGCACGAGGGGGCAATATACTCCCATTCTACTACTCCAGCATTGGCACTAGGGGGCACCATACTTCCATTGTACTAACTCACCACTAGCACGAGGCGGCACGACACTATTGTTGTACTACCCCACCACTGACACTAAGGGGCACTATACTTCCATTGTACTACCCCACCACTGGCACTAGGGGGCACCATACTCCCATTGTACTACCTCAGTACTGGCACTAGGGGCACCATACTCCCATTGTACCACCCCACCACTGGTTCGAGGCGACCCTACACTATCATTCTATTACCCCACCACTGGCGCTAGGGGGCAGTACCCTGCCATTGTGTGTGATGAGGAGAACACGGACACCCCCCCAAGCAGCCCACCTCAGCATGGTTCTTCTTCAAGAAGGCGATCTCGTCCTCCAGGCTGGTGATATCCAGGGCCAGGTTACTCTGTAGCTGCAGATATGTGTCCTTGAGTTGGTGCAGCCCGTTAATGTCTGCCTCCACCGACTGCCTCAACATCAGTTCCGACTCCCACCTGGAGCAAGAAGAGCAAACAACCGTCATCACAACATTGAAGGGGGGGATTGGCTTATATCCTTACTCTGAGACTGGTTACCTGAGTTTTACTCACCCCCCCTCCCCACCCCGGCCCCTCCCATGCCTGAGACACCTCTGGACAATTATTCCAATGCTCTCCTGAATGACCTTTCAGCCTTGACTCTCCATAAACCTGAGGTCATCCAAAACGTTGCTTCACCAGCCGAGGTTCGGCCAATCATCCTTGCCCTCTTTTGATCTCATTTGGCTCCCAGCCCAGAAGCCATTGCAAAATTCGCCCCTCACCCCCCCCCTTGTTTTCAAATTCCTCTCCGGGCCTGACCCCTCCCTATCTTCAGCCCTTCAATCCCTGGGGTCTTTTCGCTCCTCCAATTCCGGCCTCTTGTAAATCCTCCATCCTGATCACTCCGGCATTGGTTGGACCTGCCTCCTGTGGCCCCAGCCCCGGACTCTGGGATTCCCTCTCGACCCTTCTTCTCCTTGTGAAAATCTTTATAAGATACTCCTTAAAAACTACTGAGATTCTGGTCGCCTGTCCTAATATCTCAAGTGGCTTGGAGTCAAATTATACTTTGGTCTTGCTCCTTCGGGCATTTCACAATATCATTGGTGCTCTACGAATGCAAGTTGATGTCTGGGTTATCAATTTTTCATTCATGGGATGTGAGCGTCTCCAGCATTTATTGCCCATCCCTAATTGCCCCTTGAGAAGGTGGTGGTGAGCTGCCATCTTGAACTGCTGCAGTCCCTGTGGTGTAGGTACACCCACAGTGCTGTTAGGGAGTTCCAGGATTTTGACCCAGTGACAGTGAAGGAACGGCCGGCATATTTCCAAGTCGGGATGGTGAGTTGCTTGGAGGGGAACTTGCAGGTGGTGGTGTTCCCATGTGTCTGCTGCCGGCGAGAATGGAGAATTTGGCACTCAGATCTCCATGCGCAGCAGCGGGACTGGAAAATCCCAGCCGCGGGCGAGGTCGGAGAATTCTGGCCAGTATTTATATGGCTGGTCCAGTTCAGTTCCTGGTCAATAGATGTAGTGAACCCATCATGGGGAGATGAGGGGCGATCTTATCGAAACATATAAGATTATGAAGGGAATAGATAAGATAGAAGCAGGGAGGTTGTTTCCACTGGCGGGTGAAACTAGAACGAGGGGGACATGGCCTCAAAATAAGGGGGAGCAGATTTAGGACTGAGTTGAGGAGGAACTTCTTCACACAAAGGGTTGTGAATCTGTAGAATTCCCTTCCCAGTGAAGGAGTTGAAGCTACCTCATTGAATGTTTTTAAGGCAAGGATAGATAAATGTTTGAACAGTAAAGGAGTTAAGGGTTATGGTGAGCGGGCGGGTAAGTGGAGCTGAGTCCATGAAAAGATCAGCCATGATCTTATTGAATGGCGGAGCAGGCTCGAGGGGCCAGATGGCCTACTCCTGCTCCTAGTTCTTATGTTCTTATCACTGGGCATTGGTTAGGGGACCAGTGTTGCCAGAACACCACTGCTTATAGATTTACGAGAGAGTCCCAGGCCTTTGCGAAATATAAGGTGGAGATTGAGAAAAATAACCTTTCCACCTACTTGTTCTTGAAGTCTTGAGCTGCAAGCTTTGCATTGTCAGTTTCCAGGCTGATGTGGGAATTCTGCAGGATACCGTTGAGAATCTGACAGAAGGAGGGCCAGACAGTGTTAGAAAGGGGTTAGAAAGGCCAGGTTCAGACCCATCATTAACAGTAGGTGCCTTTAGATCAACCACTTGCCATCGGGATGGTCAGGGAGATTGGACTGGCAAAAGTATAACTCCTGTGCGGGCTACCCAAGGCAGACATATTTGAGCCAGACTAAAGGCAGTGTGGCTTGCTGTCTGGCGAGGGAATCAGGCTAACTTTTTTCTTACTACAGAAGCAAGATGGAGACAGGATATTGTCTGGCCCAGAACGTCAAATATAAACATGAAACGTGGAGACCCACAATCGTTCTGATCAGAGTCAAACACCTCAGTAAATGAGCGGCTAGTTTCTCCTCTCTCTATTTTGACAGCGCAAACATGATGGGCTGAATGGCCTCTTTCTGTGCCATGACTTTCCCATGGTTCATTCTGGACATGAGGTTCTGTCAGGTGCCTCTGGCAACTGAAGACTCTGACTAACTCACTAATTAGCTAACACCAGAGCTAAGAGATTCTGACTAACTAACGGTATGGAAAGAAGGCCAGAACACTAACTAGCACCACTGGGAGAAAAACATTACTAACTTTAGAGTGAGGAGAATATACCAAACTAACATTGGGAGCAGGAATTTCTAACTATCTACCTAGCTACCTAACTTACTAACTAACACTAGAGATGGGAGAGTCTAACTAACTAACTAATGAACACCACAGATAGAAGATTCTAACTAACGAACTAATACTAGGTATAGAAGATTCTAACTAACTGACACTAGGAATAGAAGATTCTAACTAACTAACTAACTAACATTAGCGATAGAAGAGTCTAACTAACTAATTAATTAATTAACTAAGACTAGGAAAAGAAGATTCCAACTAATTAACACTAGCGATAGAAGATTCTAACAAACTAACACTAGGAACCGAGTATAACTAACTAATTAACACTGGGGATGGAAGATTCTAACTAACTAACACTAGTGATAGTAAAGTCTGACTAACTAACACCACAGATGGAAGATTCTAACTAATTAACTAACACTAGGGATTGAAGATTCTAACAAGCTAACACTAGGAATTGAAGAGTATAACTAACTAACACTAGGCATAGAAGATTGTAACTAACTAACACTAGGTATGGAAGATTCTAACTAATACTAGGGACAAAAGACTACTCACTAACATTGCAACCAGGAAATTCCAACTAACACGAGGACAGGTGATTCTGTCTAAAGGTAAATTTGTCCGATTTCCAAGCTGTGTTTTTTTTAATCTTTATTTGCAGAAGCTTCCGGAACAAGAGGATGTAGACAGGTGGCATGAATGTGTGCCAATGTTTAGACTAATGGCATGGCTAGTGAATTACTCAGAGAGTGCGAGGATGGTCCTCTGGACGGTGACATTCTGGGCATCGGGGACAGTAGCCACACGTTCTACACTGGAGCATGGTTCAAAGTCCCCTTCAATAAAAAAATCTTTCATCGGGATGTGGGTGACGTTGGCAAGGCCAGCATTTGTTGCCCATCCCTCGAACTGAGCTGGACCATTTCAAGGGGGGCAGTTGCCACGTTGGTTTGGGTTTGGAGTCACGTGTAGCGTAGGCATGACCTGACAAGGGTGGCAAGATCCCTCGCCCGCTCGGCCCCCTGTGACAATGAATGACTGGCAGTGGGCTTAACATCTGAATTGTCCAATTGGATTGCCCAGGGACAGGTGGCAATGTCACGGGGTTAATAACACCAGAGGCCCAGGCTGTCGCTCTGGGGGTTCAAATCCCACCGCGGCAGTGGGTGGAATTTGAATTCAGTTAATAAAACCTGCAATGGAAGGCTGGCCTCAGAAACGGTGACCGCAAAATTATCAGCGATGTTCGTTAAAAACCCATCTAATGGGAAGGAAATCACAGAATCCCTACAGTGAAGAAGGAGGGCATTCGGCCCATCGAATTTGCACTGATTCTCTGACTGGGAATCTTACGCTGCTCTGACGGGTCACCCTGGCTTGAAACATTCACCGGAATTTTACCGGCCCACCCGCCACGGGAATCGGAGCGGGCGAGGGGCGGAGCATGGGGAGGTCCGTTGACCTCAGGCGAGATTTTACGGGATGAGCGAGGTCATAAAATCCCGCCCATTCTCTCTCCACAGGTGCTGTCAGGTCTGCTGAGAATTTCCAGCATTTGCTGTTTCGGATTCCAGCGTCCGCAGTTTTTTGCCTTTATCTTACCCAGGTGTTTCTGACTCTGGAAATGACAAAATCTCCCTCCATCGATTCGAACAGAACTGTTTGCCATTAGGATGTAGTTTCAGGCCCATTTATCAGTCAATAAACCTTCATTCCCTGACCGGGAATCGAACCCGGGACACGGTAGCGAAAGCGCCGAATCTTAACTACTGGACCACCAGGAAAGATGCCATCCTTACCCGGTCTGGCCTACAAGTGACTCCAGACCCACAGCAAATGTGGTGGACTATGAACTACCCCTTTGAAATGGCCCGAGCAACCCCCTCAGTACAAGGACAGTGAGGCATGGGTAACAAATGCTGGTCTGGTCACATCCCGCGAGTTATAGAGAGGCTGGATAGACTGGCACTTTTTTCCCTGGAACCATTTCAGGGGGGCAGTTGCCACGTTGGTTTGGGTCTGGTTTGGGTCCTTTTTATCGTAGAATCCTACAGCGCAGGAGGAGATCATTCGGCCCATCAAGCCTGCACCGACCACAATCCCACCTAGGCCCTATCCACATAACCTCATGTATTTACCCTAGCTAATCCCCTGACACTACGGGGCAATTTACCATGGCCAATCCACCTAACCTGCACATCTTTGGACACTAAGGGGCAATTTAACATGGCCAATCCACCTAACCTGCACATCTTTGGACATGAAGGGGCAATTTAACATGGCCAATCCACCTAACCTGAATATCTTTGGACACTAAGGGGCAACTTAGCATGGCCAAGCCACCTAACCTGCACATCTTTGGACACTAAGGGGCAATTTAACATGGCCAATCCACCTAACCTGCATATCTTTGGACACTAAGGGGCAACTTAGCATGGCCAATCCACCTAACCTGCACATCTTTGGACACTAAGGGGCAAATTAACATGGCCAATTCACCTAACCCGCAATCTTTGGACACTAAGGGGCAATTTAGCTTGGTCAATCCACCTAGCCCACACATCTTTGGACTGTGGGAGGAAGCCGGAGCACCTGGAGGAAACCCACGCAGACACGGGGAGAATATGGAAACTCCACATGACAGGAAGGCCAGGATTCGAACCCGGGACCCTGGCGCTGTGAGTCAGCAGTGCTAACCACTGTGCCACTGTGCCGCCCCAGCATGGGAGGCTTAGGGGTGATCTTATGGAGGTCTATAAAATAATGAGGGGCATAATAAGGTAGATAGTCAACATCTTTTCCCAAAGGTAGGGGAGTCTAAAACTAGAGGGCATAGGTTTAAGGTGAGAGGGGAGAGAAACAAAAGGGTCCAGAGGGGCAATTTTTTCACACAGAGGGTGGTGAGTGTCTGGAACGAGCTGCCAGAGGTAGTAGTAGAGACGGGTACAATTTTGTCTTTTAAAAAGCATTTAGACAGTTACATGGGTAATAGAATCTACAGTGCAGGAGGAGGTCATTCGGCCCAATGAGTCTGCACCAACCCTATCCCCATAACCCCATACATTTACCCTAGCTAGTCCCCCCGGCACTAAGGGAGAATTTAGCACGGCCAATCCGCCTAACTCGCAAATTTTTGGACTGTGGGAGGAAACCGGAGCACCCAGAAGAAACCCATGTAGACACGGGGAGAATGTGCAAACTTCACACAGACAGTGACCCAAGCCGGGAATCGAACCTGGGTCCCTGGCGATAGATGGGTATAGAGAGATGTGGACCAAACGCGGCCAATTTGGACTAGCTTAGTGGTAAAAACTGAGCGGCATGGACAAGTTTTGCCAAAGAACCTGTTTCTGAGCTGTAAACCTCTATGACCACACGAGGGTGGCACAGTGGTTAGCACTGCTGCCTCACAGCGCCAGGGACCCGGGTTCCATTCCAGGCTTGGCTCACTGTCTGTGCGGAGTCTGCACGTTCTCCCGTGTCTGCGTGGGTTTCTTCCGGGTGCTCCAGTTTCCTCCCACAGTCCAATGACGTGCAGGTTAGATGGATTGGCCATGCTAAATTGTCCCTTAGTATCCAAAGATGTGTAGGTTAGGTGGATTGGCCATGCTAAATTGTCCCTTAGTATCCAAAGATGTGCAGGTTAGGTGGATTGGCCATGCTAAATTGTCCCTTAGTGTCCAAAGATGTGCAGGTTAGGTGGATTGGCCATGCTAAATTGTCCCTTAGTGTCCAAAGATGTGCAGGTTAGGTGGATTGGCCATGCTAAATTGTCCCTTAGTGTCCAAAGATGTGCAGGTTAGATGGATTGGCTAAGCTAAATTGTCCCTTAGTATCCAAAGATGTGTAGGTTAGGTGGATTGGCCATGCTAAATTGTCCCTTAGTGTCCAAAGATGTGCAGGTTAGGTGGATTAGCCATGCTAAATTGCCCCTTAGTGTCCAAAGATGTGCAAGTTAGGTGTATTGGCCATGCTAAATTGCCCCTTAGTGTCCAAAGATGTGCAGGTTAGGTGGATTAGCCATGCTAAATTGTCCCTTAGTGTCCAAAGATGTGCAGGTTAGGTGTATTGGCCATGCTAAATTGCCCCTTAGTGTCCAAAGATGTGCAGGTTAGGTGTATTGGCCATGCTAAATTGCCCCTTAGTGTCCAAAGATGTGCAGGTTAGGTGGATTGGCCATGCTAAATTGTCCCTTAGTGTCCAAAGATGTGCAGGTTAGGTGGATTGGCTATGCTAAATTGTCCCTTAGTGTCCAAAGATGTGCAGGTTAGGTGGATTGGCCATGCTAAATTTCCCTTTAGTGCCATGAGATTAGCAGGGTAAATATGTGGGGTTATAGGGACAGGGCCTGGGTGGGAGTGTGGTCAGTGCAGACTCGATGGGCCGAATGGCCTCCTTCTTCACTGTAGGGATTCTATGACTCTATGACACAAAAGTACACATTTAAAAATAGAGGAAAGTGAATAATGCAGTATAAATGCCCTCTACCTGTTGCTGCAGAGGCTTGATTGTGGAGTCGTAGATAGACCAGTCGAAGCATTCGAATGACCTTGAGGAGGCAAACTCTCGGATCTCTTTCTCCAGGTTCATGTTGGCTTGTTCAAGCGAGCGGACTTGCTCCATGTAGACGCTCATGCGGTTATTGAGGTTCTGCATGGTGTCTTTCTCGTTCCCCCCGAGGCCCCCCACCATGAAGGATGAAGAGCCCGCGCCAAACCCTGCCCCGAGACCGCCCGCGTAGCCCCCCGTGCTGATGCGTGTCTGGCGAGCGCCATAGCCCTGCAGCGAGCGGCTGGAGTAAGAGCAAGCCGGCGCGGCTGACCGGATTAAGCCGACACTGTGAGTGGGGAACTGGCGGCTGCAGCCCTGGCTAATGCCACCACTTCTTCTGCTGCTGGTGATGGTCACACTCTGACCTGCCAAGCTTGACATGATGCAGCAAGCCTGAAGTATCACGTCCGTGAGAGAGTATCGCCAGGTAGTGTGTATCGGTGGCTCCCAGAGAGAGTCAGTGGCAGTAGCTGCGCTCTCCTGCTCCTTATACGGTGAAAGTTGGCGGCAACTGCGGACACACCCTCACCAGTTAAAATCGCAACTTAAGAACCGCACCCACCTCCGACAAGACAACACCTGTTTCTTCACATCTCCCTTGCCCCAGGCCGGCTTAAACTCAAACCTGCTGAGTTGCTGGGTTGACAGTCAGTTAAAGCACGGACTGATTATCATTTAAAACCTCCCACAGAAAACATGGATTGGAACACAGAGAAATAAGAGCAGGTGTAGGCCATTCGGCCCTCTGAGGCTACTCCACCACTCAATGGCTGATCCTCGATCTCAACGCCAGATTCCCCGTTCTATCCTTCGAGTCCAATACATTTTGGCATCCACAACTTTCTGTCGTCAAATATTCCACAGATTCACCACCCACTGAATGAAGAAATGCTCTTTCCTGGGGTAGAAAAGTCAAGTACTCGGGGACATAGGTTTAAGGTGCGTGGGGGAAAGTTTAGAGGAGATGTGCGAGGCAAGTTTTTACACAGAGGGTGGTGAATGTCTGGAACGCGCTGCCCGGGGAGGGGGTGGGAGCGGGTACGATAGGGGCGTTTAAGGGGCAACTAGACAAATACATGAATAGGATGGGAATGGAAGGATACGGACTCTGTAAGTGCAGACGGTTTTTGTTTAGGCAGGCATCATGATCAGCGCAGGCTTGGAGGGCCGAAGGGCCTCTTCCTGTGCTGGACTGTTCTTTGTTCTTTGTTCTTTGTCTCCTCATCGCAGTCCGAAATCTCAGAATCCCTACATTGGAGGTGAGGCCACTCGGCCCATCAAGTCGGCGACAAGTCTTTTACAGAGTATCTTACCCAGGTCCTCTCCTCTGCCCTATCCCCATAACCCCACACACGGCTCATCCACCTAACCCGCACATCTTTGGACACTAAGGGACACTTTAGCATGGCCAATCCACCTAACCTAGACATCTTTGGACACTAAGGGGCAATTTAGCATGGCCAATCCACCTAACCTGCACATCTTTGGACACTAAGGGGCAATTTAGCATGGCCAATCCACCTAACCTGCACATCTTTGGACACTAAGGGGCAATTTAGCATGGCCAATCCACCTAACCTGCACATCTTTGGACACTAAGGGGCAATTTAGCATGGCCAATCCACCTAACCTGCACATCTTTGGACACTAAGGGGCAATTTAGCATGGCCAATCCACCTAACCCGCACATCTTTGAACACTAAGGGGCAATTTAGCACGGCCAATCCACCTAATGTGCACATTTTTGGACACTAAGGGGCAATTTAGCATGGCCAATCCACCTAACCCGCACATCTTTGGACACTAAGGGGCAATTTAGCATGGCCAATCCACCTAATGTGCACATTTTTGGACACTAAGGGACAATTTAGCAGGGCCAATCCACCTAACCCGCACATCTTTGGACACTAAGGGGCAATTTAGCATAGCTAAGCCACCTAACCTGCACATCTTTGGACATCAAGGGGCAATTTAGCATGGCCAATCCACCTAACCCGCACATCTTTGGACACTAAGGGGCAATTTAGCAGGGCCAATCCACCTAATGTGCACATTTTTGGACACTAAGAGGCAATTTAGCATGGCCAATCCACGTAAACTACACATCTTTGGACACTGAGGGCAATTTAGCACAGCCAATCCACCTAACCTGCACATCTTTGGACACTAAGGGGTAATTTAGCATGGTCAATCCACCTAACCTACACATCTTTGGACATCAAGGGGCAATTTAGCATGGCCAAGCCACCTAACCTGCACATCTCGGGACACTAAGGGGCAATTTAGCATGGCCAATCCACCTAACCTGCACATCTTTGGACACTAAGGGGCAATTTAGCATGGCCAATCCACCTAACCTGCACATTTTTGGACACTAAGGGGCAATTTAGCAGGGCCAATCCACCTAACCTACACATCTTTGGACACTAAGGGGCAATTTAGCATGGCCAATCCACCTAACCCGCACATCTTTGGACATTAAGGGGCAATTTAGCACGGCCAATCCACCGAATGTGCACATTTTTGGACACTAAGGGACAATTTAGCAGGGCCAATCCACCTAACCTACACATCTTTGGACACTAAGGGGCAATTTAGCATGGCCAATCCACCTAACCCGCACATCTTTGGACACTAAGGGGCAATTTAGCACGGCCAATCCACCTAATGTGCACATTTTTGGACACTAAGGGACAAGTTAGCAGGGCCAATCCACCTAACCCGCACATCTTTGGACACTAAGGGGCAATTTAGCATAGCTAAGCCACCTAACCTGCACATCTTTGGACACTAAGGGGCAATTTAGCATGGCCAATCCACCTAACCTGCACATTTTTGGACACTAAGGGGCAATTTAGCAGGGCCAATCCACCTAACCTACACATCTTTGGACATCAAGGGGCAATTTAGCAGGGCCAAGCCACCTAACCTGCACATCTCGGGACACTAAGGGGCAATTTAGCATGGCCAATCCACCTAACCTGCACATCTTTGGACACTAAGGGGCAATTTAGCATGGCCAATCCACCTAACCTGCACATTTTTGGACACTAAGGGGCAATTTAGCAGGGCCAATCCACCTAACCTACACATCTTTGGACACTAAGGGGCAATTTAGCATGGCCAATCCACCTAACCCGCACATCTTTGGACATTAAGGGGCAATTTAGCACGGCCAATCCACCTAATGTGCACATTTTTGGACACTAAGGGACAATTAAGCAGGGCCAATCCACCTAACCCGCACATCTTTGGACACTAAGGGGCAATTTAGCATAGCCAATCCACCTAACCTACACATCTTTGGACACTAAGGGGCAATTTAGCATGGCCAATCCACCTAACCTGCACATCTTTGGACACTAAGGGGCAATTTAGCATGGCCAATCCACCTAACCTACACATCTTTGGACATCAAGGGGCAATTTAGCATAGCTAAGCCACCTAACCTGCACATCTTTGGACATCAAGGGGCAATTTAGCATGGCCAATCCACCTAACCCGCACATCTTTGGACACTAAGGGGCAATTTAGCACGGCCAATCCACCTAATGTGCACATTTTTGGACACTAAGAGGCAATTTAGCATGGCCAATCCACGTAAACTACACATCTTTGGACACTGAGGGCAATTTAGCATGGCCAATCCACCTAACCCGCACATCTTTGGACACTAAGGGCAATTTAGCACTGCCAATCCACCTAACCTGCACATCTTTGGACACTAAGGGGTAATTTAGCATGGTCAATCCACCTAACCTACACATCTTTGGACATCAAGGGGCAATTTAGCATGGCCAGGCCACCTAACCTGCACATCTCGGGACACTAAGGGGCAATTTAGCATGGCCAATCCACCGAACCTGTACATCTTTGGACACTAAGGGGCAATTTAGCACAGCCAATCCAATCTAACCTGTACATCTTTGGACTGTGGGAGGAAACCCACGGAGACACAAGGAGAACGTGCAAACTCCACACGGACAGTGACTCGAGGCCGGAACTGAATCTGTGTCCCTGGCGCTGTGAGGCCGCAGTGCTAAACACTGAATGGCCTATCCTCTATCCTGTGACTGTGACCCCTTGGTCCAGACCCCTCCAGCCAGAGGAAACATCATCTCTGCATCTAGTCTGTCCAGCGTTGTCAGAATTCTATACGTTTCAATGTGGTCCCCTCTCGCTCTTCTGAATTCCAGAGAATTCAGACCCTGTCGAACACAGTTTCTCCTCACACGACAATCCTGCCATCCCGGGAATGAATGAATTGTTACAGTGCAGCAGGGGACCATTAAGACTATCGTGTCTCCACTGATTTTGATTTGATTTATTATTGTCACATGTATTGGGACACAGTGAAAAGTATTGTTTCTTGTGCGCTATACAGACAAAGCATACTGTTCATAGAGTAAAAGAAAAGTTTATTTATTAGTCACAAGTAGGTTTACATTCACGCTGTAATGAAGTTACTGTGAAAATACATAGGGGAGAAGGAAAGGAGATGGTGCAGAATGTAGTGTTACAGTCATAGCTAGGGTGGAGAGAAAGATCAACTTAATGCAAGGTAGGTCCATTCAAAGGTCTGACAGCAGCAGGGAAGAAGCTGTTCTTGAGTCGGTTGGTACGTGACCTCAGACTTTTGTATCTTTTTCCCAATGGAAGAAGGTGGAAGAGAGAATGTCCGGGGTGTGTGGGGTCCTTAATTATGCTGGCTGCTTTGCCGAGGCAGCGGGAAGTGTAGACAGAGTCAATGGAGGGGAGGCTGGTTTGAGTGATGGATAGGGCCACATTCACAAGCCTTTGTAGTTCCTTGCGGTTTTGGACAGAGCAGGAGCCCATACCAAGCTGTGATACAACCAGAAAGAATGCTTTCTATGGTGCATCTGTAAAAGTTGGTGAGAGTCGTAGCTGACACGCCAAATTTCCTTAGTCTCCTGAGAAAATAGAGGTGTTGGAGGGCTTTCTTAACTATAGTGTCGGCGTGGAGGGACCAGGACAGGTTGTTGATGATCTGGACACCTAGAAACCTGAAGTTCTCGACCATCTCCACTTCATCTCCCAGAAAGCTGAAGACTGACGGTGGGATGTGGGGAGCGATGGACACACAAGGGGCCAGAGGTAGATAACGAAGATTCTTGGAGGGAAGGGGGTCTTGTGGCGCAGTGGGGGGTAGCGTCCTTGCCTCTGAGCCAGAAGCTCCGGGTTCGAGTCCCACCCCAGGACTTGACGGCCAAAGAAGGTGTGTTCATAACGTGGCCAAACAGGTTGAGTGTCAACCTCGCAAAATCCTTCCAAACACGCCAATGGCTGGCAGTAAGAGTGGGAGAGCCTCCTGGTCAGCCAAGCTTGATGTGGAGTGGCGCCCCCTCAAACTATAAGCCCCTGGTGGCAGACCAGTGACCTGTTCCAGGAATTACTCACTCTGGAAACAGAGAAAAGTCTGTCTTAGTGCGCCACTGGGTGTAGAAAGAGAATTGGGTTCTTGGAAGGGAAGTGGGGCAAGAGGGGGCTACAGAGAGAGGGAGGGCTGAGGCCAAGGAGAGATTTGTCCCTGGGCTAGTTATTGAGAGACACAGGGTAATGCTCTGGAAACTTGGGTTCGAATCCCACCTTGGCAGACAGTGAAATTGGAATTCAATAAAAATCTAGAATTAAAAATCTAATGATGACCATGAAACCATTGTCGATTGTTGTAAAAACCCATCTGACTCACTCACGTCCTTTAGGGAAGGAAATAGAATCATGGAATCCCTACAGTGCAGAAGGAGGCCATTGAGTCTGCACCCACCACAATCCCACCCAGGCCCTTTCCCATAACCCCATGCATTTACATTAGCTAGTCCCTCTGACAAGAAGGAGTAATTTAGCACGGCCAATCCACCTAACCCGCACATCTTTGGAGTGTGGGGATAAACCGGAGCACCCGGAGGAAACCCACGCACACACGGGGAGAATGTGCAGACTCCGCACAGACCATAAAACATAGGAGCAGAACTAGGCCACTCGGCCCATTGAGTCTGCCCCACCATTCAATCATGACTGATACTTTTCTCAGACGGTGACCCAAGCCGGGAATCGAACCCGGGTCCATGGCGCTGTGAGGCAGCAGCGCTAACCACTGTGCCACCCGTGAAATCTGCCCTTAATCGGTCTGACCTACACATGACTCCAGAGCCACGGCAATGTGGTTGACTCTGAACTGCGCTCTGAAATGGCCAAGCGAGACACTCAGTTCAAGGGCAATTAGCAATGGGGCAATGAATTGGGGACCCGGCTCATTTCCAATGGAAGAGTAAGCGAAGAAATTGGACTGGGTGGTTGGAGACTTTGAAATTCAAGGTGGCAAGTTCAGGGTTAAAAAGAGAAGATAAAAGTGGGCGATCGCATGCAGGAGCCGACATTGCCAGAACCTTTCTTCAGCGAGTGCACTGGGACCGTGGGCTTATTATCAATTAAATATTTCAGACTGAAGGGAAGGTGTGGTGGGCTTACACAGTGTGAGGTGATGTTATCCAGACACACCCCACACTGAAGATCTTTCTGAAACAGTTCCAGGCGACACTGTTACGGAGTTTTGTTTGTGTATGCAGGAGTTGGTTGCCATGACACAGTTCTACGAGTTGCATTGCATAACTTGGCAACATTATCCTGGGAGGCAAGCATTGCGATAAAGTCATAAGGGGCACAAAGTGGCCATTCAGCCCATCGTGTCTGCCTCTGCTGAAATAAAGCTAACCGCCCTAACCCTTACCTCTGAGTTATAAGGAGAGGCTGGAGCGTAGGAGGCTGAGGGGTGACCTTATAGAGGTCTATAAAATAATGAGGGGCATACATCAGCTAGATAGTCAATATCTTTTCCCAAAGGTAGGGGAGTCTAAGACTAGAGGGCATGGGTTTAAAGTGAGAGGGGAGAGATACAAAAGGGTCCAGAGGGGCAACTTTTTCATACAGAGGGTGGTGAGTGTCTGGAACAAGCTGCCAGGGGTAGTAGTAGAGGCGGGTACAATTTTGTCTGCTGTGAAGCAGCAGTGCTAACCACTGTGCTACCACGGTAGCACAGTGGTTAGCACTGCTGCTTCACAGCTCCAGGGTCCCGGGTTTGATTCCCGGCTCGGGTCACTGTCTGTGTGGAGTTTGCACATTCTCCTCGTGTCTGCGTGGGTTTCCTCCGGGTGCTCCGGTTTCCTCCCACAGTCCAAAGATGTGCGGGTTAGGTTGATTTGCCAGGTTGAAAATTGCCCCTTAGAGTCCTGGGATGTGTAGGTTAGAGGGATTAGCGGGTAAATATGTGGGGGTAGGGCCTGGGTGGGATTGTGGTCGGTGCAGACTCGATGGGCCGAATGGCCTCCTTCTGCACTGTAGGGTTTCTATGAAAAAGCGTTTAGACAGTTACATGGGTAAGATGGGTATAAAGGGAAATGGGCCAAATGCGGGCAATTGAGACTAGCTCTAATGGTAAAAATTGGGCAACATGGACAGGTTGGGCCGAAGGGCCTGTTTCCATGTAAACCTCCATGACTCTATGACACCCTCTGGGTGAAGAAACTTTTCCTTGCGTTTTCCACCAATCCTTCTGCCAATCAACTTAAATCTCGGCTCCCCCCCCCCCCCCTCCCGCTGTTAGGGAGCTGTCACGATGTTTTTATTGCTGTGGATAAAATTATCATGACATTCATACAGCGACCCTAAGTACAAAGTGTTCCAAGATGGTTTATTACTTTAGCGACCCCATCCAAATCTTTAAGGCTGGTCACAGCACTGAATTCAGAAATACACAAGCAATTATAGTTTCAAATTTGACTACAAGTAATTAGCATGTACCACACAAAGCAAAGTTTTTTTCTCTTCATTCATGGGACATGGGCATCACTGGCTGCCCAGCATTTATTGCCCATCTCTAGTTGCCTGAGGGCAGTTGAGAGTCAACCACATTGCTGTGGCTCTGGAGTCACATGTAGGCCAGACCGGGTAAGGACGGCAGATTTCCTTCCCTAAAGGACATTAGTGAACCAGATGGGTTTTTCCAACAATTGACAGTGGTTTCATGGTCATCAGTAGATTCTTAATTCCAGATATTTTAATTGAATTCAATTTCCACCATCTGGAATGCGAGGTTATTTCCACTTACAATGGAAACAAGGACTAGGGGGCATAGCCTCAAAATATGGGGGAGTCAATTTAGAACAGAATTGAGGAGGAACTTCTTCTCCCAGAGTGTAGTGAATCTTTGGGATTCTCTGCCCAATGAAGCAGTAGGGGCTACCTCGATAAATGTGTTTAAGTCACAGATAGATAGATTTTTAACCATTAAGGGAATTAAGGGTTATGGGGAGCGGGTGGGTAAGTGGAACTGAACCCACTATCAGATCAGCCATGATCTTATTGAATGGTGGGGCAGGCTCGAGGGGCTAGATGGCCTACTCCTGCTCCTATTTCTTATGTTCTTATGTGTGTGTGTGAGAGAGTGTGTGTGAGAATGTGTGTGAGTGTGAATGAGCATGCGTGTGAGTGTGTGTGTGTGAGTGGGTGTGTGAGTGGGTGTGTGAGTGGGTGTGTGAGTGAGTGTATGTGTGTGAATGTGTGTGGGTGTGTGGGTGTGTGAGTGAGTGTGTGAGTGAGTGAGTATGTGTGTGTGGGAGAGAGTTTGTGTGTGTGAGTGTGAGAGTGTGTGTGAGTGTGTGTGAATGTGATTGTGTGTGAATATGTGTGTGTATGAGTGAGTGTGTGTGTGAGTGTGTGTGTGAGTGTGAGTGTGTGTGTGTGTGAGATAGAGTGTGTGTGTGTGAGTGTGAGTGTGTGTGTGAGGGTGCGTGAATGTGATTGTGTGTGAGTATGTGTGTGTATGAGTGAGTGTGTGTGTGAGTGTGTGTGTGAGTGTGAGTGTGTGTGTGTGAGATAGAGTGTGTGTGTGTGTGAGTGTGAGTGTGTGTGTGAGGGTGCGTGAATGTGATTGTGTGTGTATGTGTGTGTGTGTGTGTGGGCGTGTGAGTGCGTGTATGTGTGTGAATGTGTGTGAGTGTGTGTGTGTGAGTGGGTGTGTGTGACTGGGAGTGTGAGTGAGTGTATGTGTGTGAATGTGTGTGAGTGGGTGTGTGAGTGAGTGTATGTGTGCGAATGTGTGTGAGTGTGTGTGCGAGTATGAGTGAGAGTGTGAGCGTGTGTGTGTGTGAGTGGGTGTGTGTGTGAGTGTGTGTGTGTGTGTGTGAGTGAGTGTATGTGTGTGAATGGGTGTGTGAGTGTGTGTGTGAGTGTGAGTGAATGTGTGTGTGTGTGTGTGTGTTTGTGAGTGTGAGTGAATGTGTGTGTGAGTGTGTGTGTGAGTGTGAGTGTATGAGTGTGTGTGTGAGTGTGTGTGTGAGAGTGTGAGTGTTAGTGTGTGAGTGAATGTGATTGTGTGTGTGAGTGTGTGTGTGTGTGAGAGTGTGTGTGTGTGTGAGTGTGTGTGTGAGTGTGTGTGTGGGTGTGTGCGAGTATGAGTGTGAGAGTGTGAGCGTGTGTGTGTGTGAGTGGGTGTGTGTGTGTGTGAGTGTGTGTGAGTGAGTGTATGTGTGTGAATGGGTGTGTGAGTGTGTGTGTGAGTGAATGTGTGTGTGTGTGTGTGTGTGTGAGTGTGTGAGAGTGTGAGTGTTAGTGTGTGAGTGAATGTGATTGTGTGTGAGAGTGTGTGTGTGTGTATGAGTGTGTGTGTGAGTGTGTGTGTGTATGTGTGAGAGTGTGTGTGTGAAAGTGTGAATGTGTGTGTTTGAGTGTGTGTGTGAGTTGATTTCAGTAAGGCATTTGACAAAGTCCCACATGGCAGGTTGGTTAAGAAGGTTAAGGCTCATGGGATACAAGGAGAAGTGGCTAGATGGGTGGAGAACTGGCTTGGTCATAGGAGACAGAGGGTAGTGGTCGAAGGGTCTTTTTCCGGCTGGAGGTCTGTGACCAGTGGTGTTCCGTAGGGCACTGTACTGGGACCTCTGCTATTTGTGATATATATAAATGATTTGGAAGAAGGTGTAACTGGTGTAATCAGCAAGTTTGCGGATGACACGAAGATGGCTGGACTTGCGGATAGCGAAGAGCAGTGTCGGGCAATACAGCAGGATATAAATAGGCTGGAAAATTGGGCGGAGAGGTGGCAGATGGAGTTTAATCCGGATAAATGCGAAGTGATGCATTTTGGAAGAAATAATGTAGGGAGGAGTTATACAATAAATGGCAGAGTCATCAGGAGTATAGAAACACAGAGGGACCTAGGTGTGCAAGTCCACAAATCCTTGAAGGTGGCAACACAGGTGGAGAAGGTGGTGAAGAAGGCATATGGTATGCTTGCCTTTATAGGACGGGGTATAGAGTATAAAAGCTGGAGTCTGATGATGCAGCTGTATAGAACGCTGGTTAGGCCACATTTGGAGTACTGCGTCCAGTTCTGGTCGCCGCACGACCAGAAGGACGTGGAGGCATTGGAGAGAGTGCAGAGAAGGTTTACCAGGATGTTGCCTGGTATGGAGGGTCTTAGCTATGAGGAGAGATTGGGTAGACTGGGTTTGTTCTCCTTGGAAAGACGGAGAATGAGGGGAGATCTAATAGAGCTATACAAGATTATGAAGGGTATAGATAGGGTGAACAGTGGGAAGCTTTTTCCCAGGTCGGAGGTGACGATCACGAGGGGTCACGGGCTCAAGCTGAGAGGGGCGAAGTATAACTCAGATATCAGAGGGACGTTTTTTACACAGAGGGTGGTGGGGGCCTGGAATGCGCTGCCAAGTAGGGTGGTGGAGGCAGGCACGCTGACATCGTTTAAGACTTACCTGGATAGTCACATGAGCAGCCTGGGAATGGAGGGATACAAACGATTGGTCTCGTTGGACCAAGGAGCGGCACAGGCTTGGAGGGCCGAAGGGCCTGTTTCCTGTGCTGTACTGTTCTTTGTTCTTTGTTCTTTGAGTGTGTGTGTGAGTGTGAGTGTGTGTATGTGAGTGTGTGTGTGAGTGTGTGAGTGTGTGTGTGTGTATGTGTGAGAGTGTGTGTGTTAGTGTGTGAGTGTGTGTGTGAAAGTGTGAGTGTGAGTGTGTGTGTGAATGTGTGTGTGTGGGAGTGTGTGAGTGTGTGTGTGCGTGTGTGTGAGTGTGTGAGTGTGTGTGTGTGAGTGCGTGTGTGAGTGTGTGTGTGTGTGTTTGAGTGTGAGTGTGTGTGAATGTGATTGTGTGTGAGTGTCTGTGTGTGAGTGGGTGTGTGAACAAAGAACAAAGAACAGTACAGCACAGGAAACAGGCCCTTCGGCCCTCCAAGCCTGTGCCGCTCCTTGGTCCAACTAGACCAATCGTTTGTATCCCTCCATTCCCAGGCTGCTCATGTGACTATCCAGGTAAGTCTTAAACGATGTCAGCGTGCCTGCCTCCACCACCCTACTTGGCAGCGCATTCCAGGCCCCCACCACCCTCTGTGTAAAAAACGTCCCTCTGATATCTGAGTTATACTTCGCCCCTCTCAGCTTGAGCCCGTGACCCCTCGTGATCGTCACCTCCGACCTGGGAAAAAGCTTCCCACTGTTCACCCTATCTATACCCTTCATAATCTTGTATAGCTCTATTAGATCTCCCCTCATTCTCCGTCTTTCCAAGGAGAACAACCCCAGTCTACCCAATCTCTCCTCATAGCTAAGACCCTCCATACCAGGTAACATCCTGGTAAACCTTCTCTGCACTCTCTCCAATGCCTCCACGTCCTTCTGGTAGTGCGGCGACCAGAACTGGACGCAGTACTCCAAATGTGGCCTAACCAGCGTTCTATACAGCTGCATCATCAGACTCCAGCTTTTATACTCTATACCCCGTCCTATAAAGGCAAGCATACCATATGCCTTCTTCACCACCTTCTCCACCTGTGTTGCCACCTTCAAGGATTTGTGGACTTGCACACCTAGGTCCCTCTGTGTTTCTATACTCCTGATGACTCTGCCATTTATTGTATAACTCCTCCCTACATTATTTCTTCCAAAATGCATCACTTCGCATTTATCCGGATTAAACTCCATCTGCCACCTCTCCGCCCAATTTTCCAGCCTATTTATATCCTGCTGTATTGCCCGACAATGCTCTTCGCTATCCGCAAGTCCAGCCATCTTCGTGTCATCCGCAAACTTGCTGATTACACCAGTTACACCTTCTTCCAAATCATTTATATATATCACAAATAGCAGAGGTCCCAGTACAGAGCCCTGCGGAACACCACTGGTCACAGAGCTCCAGCCGGAAAAAGACCCTTCGACCACTACCCTCTGTCTCCTATGGCCAAGCCAGTTCTCCACCCATCTAGCCACTTCCCCTTGTATCCCATGAGCCTTAACCTTCTTAACCAACCTGCCATGTGGGACTTTGTCAAATGTCTTACTGAAATCCATATAGACGACATCCACGGCCCTTCCTTCATCAACCGTTTTTGTCACTTCCTCAAAAAACTCCACCAAATTTGTAAGGCACGATCTCCCTCTTACAAAACCATGCTGTCTGTCACTAATGAGATTGTTCCGTTCTAAATGCACATACATCCTGTCTCGAAGAATCCTCTCCAACAACTTCCCTACCACGGACGTCAAGCTCACCGGCCTATAATTTCCTGGGTTATCCCTGCTACCCTTCTTAAACAATGGGACCACATTCGCTATCCTCCAATCCTCAGGGACCTCACCCGTGTCCAAAGAAGCGACAAAGATTTCCGTCAGAGGCCCAGCAATTTCATCTCTCGTCTCCCATAGCAGGATAGATGCCATCAGGCCCTGGGGCTTTGTCAGTTTTAATGTTCCCTAAAAAACCTAACACTTCCTCTCTTGTAATGGAGATTTTCTCTAACGGGTCAACACCTCCCTCCGAGACACTCCCGGTTAACACGCCCCTCTCCTTCGTGAATACCGATGCAAAGTATTCATTTAGGATCTCCCCTATTCCCTTGGGTTCTAAGCATAATTCCCCTCCTTTGTCCCTGAGAGGTCCGATTTTCTCCCTGACAACTCTTTTGTTCCTAACGTATGAATAGAATGCCTTAGGATTCTCCTTAATCCTGCCTGCCAAGAACATCTCGTGACCTCTTTTTGCCCTTCTAACTCCCCGTTTGAGATCTTTCCTACTCTCTCTGTATTCCTCCAGAGCTCCATCTGTTTTCT